>NC_080543.1:127080558-127278058 GCF_028640845.1 Ahaetulla prasina
ACAGAACAACGAGGCTGAGTTGCCGTTCAGAATATTTTCCACAGCTTCCTTCTCCTGGGGGGCTGTAATTCTTTGTACTCCATCTTGTGACCCTGTTTCTCCTTCTCTGATTTTTCTTTACAACCTTCTTTGCGGTCAGTTTTCAAGATGTGCCTTCCTCCTTTCTCCATGTTTGCTGCAAAGTAAGCGAACAAAGAGGGATGGAGGAACCTGACTCAAAAGGAGGCATTTCCCACATTGTGTGTGATGGGAAGGAATTATTACCACCATGGGAAAGCGTGAACTAGTTTCTAAAGCAAGCAGAGAGGAAAGGAGAGGCAGAAAAATAAGTCATAAAAGGAGAGACTCCTCTAAAGTAACACTTATTCTCACTGCTAATAAATATTTTAAAAGCATGTTTTCTGGCCCCTAAACAGATATTGAATTATTTCCCTCCCACTTCTTACAATATTTTTTTTTTCATTGCCCCGGATCTCCAAAGGACATAGTGCAAAATAGATCACCTGAATGGCACTTTTTACAGGATGTCTACAACACGATGTTTCAGTGGTGGGTTTCAAAATTTTTTGCTACCGGTTTGGTGGGCGTGGCTAGGTGGGAGGGGCATGTGACTGAGTGGGCATGGCCAACTCGACATCACACATGCCCACGCCCACTCAGTCACATGACCACCCTGCCTAGCCACGCCAATAGTAAAAGGTAGGAAAAATTTTGGAATTTCTACCTATCTACCCCTCTTAGATACTAGTCACCCCTGTTTCCCCTCCTTTAGCGGCCTTGGCCCTAGCTCCGTTTCCTCTCCGACTACTGCCTCTTTGTTCGTGCAGCTTACCTTCTATGGCGGCTGGTCCAGGGTCTGGAAGGCAAGCTGACTGGAGTTTTTGGTGGCCCCCAGCCAGCCACCACTGCCGGAAAGCAACTGGAAAAGAAGCTTTGAGGCTGGGGTAGCCGGCCACAGGCCGCCAAAAAGTACTGGAGGTCATGGAAAAAGCTGCTGCTGTTGCCATGTTTTTTGCACATGCACATCTCATTGGACTTGCAAGTCCAAGATTGGACTCATCTTGCATGCACAAAGAACATGGCGGCGACAAATATGGTGGGCGGGGCAAGCAAGCGGCAACCCAGAGACCAGTTCGGGGAGGGGGGGCAAACAGCCATAACTACCAGTTCTGTGACCTTGGCCAAATTTCTGCCAACGGTTTGTGCGAACCAGTGCAAACCAGCTGAATACCAACTCTGCGATACATCCTTGAAAACATTTTGCTTCTCATCCGAGAAGCTTCTTCAGTTCCCCTACATTGAACGACTTGGCTTCACTGGATTTTAAAAAGAAAGAAAAAGAAAATCACTCTGCTGTAGGTAGAGAAAACAGTATATCCAGCTGTCCCCCTGATCTCAGCCTACAGTAGCTGAATCTTAAGGGCAACGCTATTCAGGAGTGAATTTATGGGTTGCTTCTTAAGCATGGAGGGGAAAAAAAAAAGAATGTATAAAAGTGTAATTGAAACAAAAACTAATGGCAGGCAGGTAGCATAACTCTGCAAGTATTAAAATCCATTCCTCAGAAAGCTCTCTTCATGGGCACTAAAGTATAAATATATCACTGAACTTTAAAATATTAAAAAAATAATAAAGAAGTTTTAAGAGCATTGTGACATTCAGAAAAATGTTGTTTTTTGACTGAAGGTACGGGGGCAGCCACTTGTTCACATTGTGCATTTTCCTTCAAAGTTCCTAAAGGAATATTCATCTGAATTTTGATTACAAATATTCAATATCCTTTCCACTAGGAAAAGCAATAAAAACAATGATTGAGTGTGCATCAAATATCCCTCCGATATTTCTGAAAGTTTCTTAGCTAAGGTGGAACTGAAAATAACTCATCAACCTTTTCTGCTAAGTTTCTGATCTTAGAAGAGCGTCGTGTATCTGCCTCCATTTTCTAGTCTTCAGGCCAGAAGTGAAATAGAGGAAATGAAATGTGGTTATCAAACTATTCTGACTTTCACGTTTATAAATTCTGTCTGGGGATGACTCCAGTTTTAACAAGTAGCCAACCAAGACTAGAAAGGGATTGGGATTATTTCACATACTGTATATTACTGCCTAAATGAAATGAAATCTAACAAAATGAAATTCAATGGTGAAAAAAATAAGGTTTTTGTAAGGTATTACTGTAAGTTTTGGAGGGAGTTTTAGGCGGGAAATATCTCGTCTCTGATTGGATGCAGCCTCAGGCTGAAGTGTATATAAGGAGAGGTTTTTCTCCAGAGTTTTGCTGGGTCACACTATATTAAAGAGCTGTTGTCACTAACCTGGTCTCCTGCCTCGTCAATACCCAAACATAACATTGGCGACGAAGGTGGGATTTTGAGGCAGAGCACCAGAACAGAGCTGAACTCACTACGAGAATCAAACCCAGCAAGGTGACGGCGAATGCAGCGATGACCGGCTACACGCCACCCACTCCGTTTGACCCTGCCCAGGAGACATGGGGAATATATATGACCCGTTTCGAAAGTTTCCTGGAGGCAACCGAGCTACAGGAGTCTCCGACAACCGTAAACGGGCTTACTTCATAAGCCACTGTGGGTCCGCAGTCATCGCCGCCGCAGAAGCCCTAGCGGAGCCAACACCGCTACACTCCGTATCGTGGCAGACCCTTCAGACCCTCCTGAAGAATCACTACGCACCAGCCCCGTCCAAATACGTTCGACGGTACGAGTTTGGGGAGCGCAGGCAACAAGAAGGCGAGTCTATCAGCGACTACATGGCAGCCCTGAGACAAGCCTCCAAGCATTGCAGTACCGCGATCTGGACGAAGAGCTGCTGGAACAACTTATACGGGGGTCAGAGACATCCGTTTGAGGAGACGGTTGCTAGCCAAGAGCAACCTGACATTGGCAAACGCCTGGACGAAGCCAGAGCCCATGAGATGTCCAACCATGCAGCAGACACCTTACAAAGCGACTCACGCCGATGGCGGGCGCAAAGCCGAGCACAGTCCACCACGAAGAAACCTATCGTGAGTCAACCAGCGAAGAGGAGGAAGAAGTCCACTACACCGGAAAATCGACAAGGAAGACCCGGAGGAATGCGGAAGTTGCGGGCGACATCAGCGCCAAAGATGTAAGTTCAGGGCGCCATTTGCGGCGGTGTGAAAGGAAGGGCACCTGGCTCAAGTCTGCCGAGCAACCTTCCTCCCGCCGAAATTTCAAACCAGCCAATCAGAGCGGCTCTGAGCCAGAGATGCAAACCCCACATTCCCGCCGAAATTTCAAACCAGCCAATCAGAGCGCGAGATCGGCGAGGCGACCCGCGATTGGCCAGGAAAGAAAGAGCGCGAAGTCAAACCGAATGACTGTTACCATAGACCACGCAGCTACCCGCATCGAAGAAAAGATCTTCACAAACCCGACGATTGAAGGCGTACCGTGCCGACTGGAAGTAGACACAGGATCAGCTATCTCAATCATGTCCTGGGACACTTTTGTGAAAGCCTTGCCACACATCGCAAAGCGCAAGCTACAGAAACAACGGCCCGGTGCAGGATTACCAGGGCAACCGCATCCCTGTTCGAGGGACAACGACCGTCGAGGTCAAGTACGGGACATACGAAAAGACCCTGCCCATCACGTTAGTCGAGGAACTTGCCAAGCTTGCTGGGGCTAGACTGGTTCCGGGCGTTGGGAATGGGGGTGACTGGCGTCCACCGGACCGGATGCAACCTGCAAAACACCCTAATGGAGGAATTCGCAGACGTATTCGAGGACCGTTTAGGCAAGTACAAGGGGACCCCTATCTCCTTCAATTTAGACCCCCAAATAGCTCCCATTAGGTTAAAGGCAAGGAGGGTTCCTTTTGCACTCAAACCTAAAATCGACAAAGAGTTAGATAAATTAGTCAGCCAGGGGATACTAGTGCCAGTTGACCATGCCAAATGGGAGACGCCAATCGTCACCCCTGTAAAACCAGACGGGTCCATAAGAATTTGCGCTGATTACAAGGCTACCTTGAACAAAGCATTGCAAAAGAGCGCCTACCCAGTTCCAGTAGTGCAACACTTATTGCACTCACTAGGCACGGACAAGTTTTCGCCAAATTAGACTTGGCACAAGCGTACCAACAGCTACCCGTAGATGCTAGCACAGCTGAAGCCCAGACCATTGTAACGCACCGAGGTGCCTTTAAATGCACTCGGTTACAGTTTGGGTGAGTGTGGCCCTGGGCTATTCCAAAATTTGATGGAGCGGCTCCTACAAGGGTTACCAGGAGTCGTGCCCTATTTCGATGATGTGTTGGTATCAGGGAAGATTTGGAAGAACTGGGGAGCGGCTGAGGAAAGTTTTGGCCATTTTAGGTCGGCAGGATTAAAAGTCAAAGCAAGCAAGTGTCAGATAGGGGTCGAATCTGTTGAATTTTTGGGATATAGAATAGACAAAAAGGATTCACCCACTGAGAGCAAAGTCAAAGCGATAAAGAGAGCCCCAGCACCCAAAAACAAGACAGAACTCAGGCTTTCCTGGGTCTGGTAAACTTTTACGTGTTTTTAAAAGACAAGGCAACCGTTGCTGAACCGCTGCATAAATTGCTTGGAAAAACACTGTTTGGTCTTGGGGAAGTCAGAGAATAGGGCATTTGAGGCAGTAAAAGTTTGCTATCAAGCGATAGCCTGTTAATACAATACAACAACAGACTGCCGTTAGTATTGGTCTGTGATGCATCCCCTATGGAGTAGGAGCTGTACTTAGCCACAGACTCCCAAACGGCACTGAAGCCCCTATAGCGTTCTATTCACGAACGATGTCCCGGCTGAAAGAAATTACAGCCAACTAGATAGGAGGCTCTCGCAATAGTGTCAGGGTGAAGAAATTTCACGAATCGTTTTGGGAGAGACTTTGAAATTGTGACGGATCACAGACCGCTATTGGGGTTACTGGCTGGCGACCGCCCAACGCCAGTAGCACTCTCACCTAGACTGACCAGATGGACTATTTTCTGGCCGCCTACTCCTACAAACTGCAGCATCGGCCTGGAAAGGAGCTGGGGCATGCAGACGCACTGAGCAGATGCCCATTGCCAGGGAAATCGAGGACCCCACCCGGGCGCACCGTTCTACTAATTGACTCTTTGGACTCTGGCCCAGCCACATCTCAGGAAGTGGCTCGGCCTCCTACCGGACGTTGTTTTAAGAACTGTAATCGGTTGGGTTCAAGGGATGGCCCGCTGCGCGGACGTTTAAAGAATTTGTAAAGAAAAAGGGAATTGTCTGTACAAGGGGTGCCTGCTCTGGGGGATAGGGTGGTAGTTCCAGAGAAGCTGAGAAAAAGTCCTGGAACTCCTGCATGAGGGTCACCCAGGAATTGTGAGGATGAAGGGTTAGCCAGGAGCTATGTCTGGTGGCCCCTAATGGACAGGGAAATCAGTGACAGGGTTGGCCGATGCCAAGTATGTCAGGAATCCAGACCACTACCTCCCACGGCCCCAGTGTTGGAGTGGGAGAAACCCCAAGGCCCTTGGTCCCGCATACACATTGATTTTGCCGGCCCTTCCACGGCCAAACATTTCTAATTGTGGTGGATGCATTCTCCAAATGGCTGGAGATCATCTAATGAAATCCACAACCGCTGGAGCTGTCACTGCAGCACTAAAACACCTTTTCGCCACATGGGCTACCGGACACCATCGTGTCCGATAACGCCCACAGTTCACCGCAGCATTATTTGAAGGGTACCTGGCTGAAGAGGGCATCCGACATGCCTCTCAGCGCCTGCTCCACCCTGCGTCGAACGGCCTTGCTGAACGCTTTGTTCGGAGTGCGAAGAAGCGCTGTATCACCTGAACGGCACTTTTTACAGGATGTCTACAACACGATGTTTCAGTGGTGGGTTTCAAAATTTTTTGCTACCGGTTTGGTGGGCGTGGCTAGGTGGGAGGGGCATGTGACTGAGTGGGCATGGCCAACTCGACATCACACATGCCCACGCCCACTCAGTCACATGACCACCCTGCCTAGCCACGCCAATAGTAAAAGGTAGGAAAAATTTTGGAATTTCTACCTATCTACCCCTCTTAGATACTAGTCACCCCTGTTTCCCCTCCTTTAGTGGCCCTGGCCCTAGCTCCACTTCCTCTCCGACTACTGCCTCTTTGTTCGCGCAGCTTACCTTCTATGGCGGCTGGTCCAGGGTCTGGAAGGCAAGCTGACTGGAGTTTTTGGTGGCCCCCAGCCAGCCACCACTGCTGGAAAGCAACTGGAAAAGAAGCTTTGAGGCTGGGGTAGCCGTCCACAGGCCGCCAAAAAGTACTGGAGGTCATGGAAAAAGCTGCTGCTGTTGCCATGTTTTTTGCACATGCACATCTCATTGGACTTGCAAGTCCAAGATTGGACTCATCGTGCATGCACAAAGAACATGGCGGCGACAAATATGGTGGGCGGGGCAAGCAGCGGCAACCCAGAGACCAGTTCGGGGGGGGGGTGGCCAAACAGCCATAACTACCAGTTCTGTGACCTTGGCCAAATTTCTGCCAACGGTTTGTGCGAACCAGTGAAAACCAGCTGAATACCACCTCTGCGATACATCCTTGAAAACATTTTGCTTCTCATCCGAGAAGCTTCTTCAGTTCCCCTACATTGAACGACTTGTCTTCACTGGATTTTAAAAAGAAAGAAAAAGAAAATCACTCTGCTGTAGGTAGAGAAAACAGTATATCCAGCTGTCCCCCTGATCTCAGCCTACAGTAGCTGAATCTTAAGGGCAACGCTATTCAGGAGTGAATTTATGGGTTGCTTCTTAAGCATGGAGGGGAAAAAAAAAAGAATGTATAAAAGTGTAATTGAAACAAAAACTAATGGCAGGCAGGTAGCATAACTCTGCAAGTATTAAAATCCATTCCTCAGAAAGCTCTCTTCATGGGCACTAAAGTATAAATATATAACTGAACTTTAAAATATTAAAAAAAAAAATAAAGAAGTTTTAAGAGCATTGTGACATTCAGAAAAATGTTGTTTTTTGACTGAAGGTACGGGGGCAGCCTCTTGTTCACATTGTGCATTTTCCTTCAAAGTTCCTAAAGGAATATTCATCTGAATTTTGATTACAAATATTCAATATCCTTTCCACTAGGAAAAGCAATAAAAACAATGATTGAGTGTGCATCAAATATCCCTCCGTTATTTCTGAAAGTTTCTTAGCTAAGGTGGAACTGAAAATAACTCATCAACCTTTTCTGCTAAGTTTCTGATCTTAGAAGAGCGTCGTGTATCTGCCTCCATTTTCTAGTCTTCAGGCCAGAAGTGAAATAGAGGAAATGAAATGTGGTTATCAAACTATTCTGACTTTCACGTTTATAAATTCTGTCTGGGGATGACTCCAGTTTTAACAAGTAGCCAACCAAGACTAGAAAGGGATTGGGATTATTTCACATACTGTATATTACTGCCTAAATGAAATGAAATCTAACAAAATGAAATTCAATGGTGAAAAAAATAAGGTTTTACATTTAGGCAAGAAAGACCAAATGCACAGGTACATTATATGTGGTACCTTGCTCAATAATAGTAACTGTGAGAGGGATCTTGGAGTCCTAGTGGATAACCATTTAGATATGAGCCAGCAGTGTGCAGCATCTGCCAAAAAAGCCAACACAGTTCTGGGCTGCATAAACAGAAGGATAGAATCAAGATCACGTGAAGTGTTAGTGCCACTTTATAATGCCTTGGTAAGGCCACACTTGGAATAATGCATTCAGTTTTGGTCGCCATGATGTAAAAAAGATGTTGAGACTCTAGAAAGACTGCAGAGAAGAACAACAAAGATGATTAGGGGACTGGAGGCTAAAACATATAAAGAATAGTTGCTGGAACTGGGTATGTCTAGTTTAATGAAAATAAGGACTAGGGGTGATGATAGCAGTGTTCCAATAGCTCAGGGGCTGCCACAAAGAAGAGGGAATCAAACTATTCTCCAAAGCACCTGAGGGCAGAACAAAAAGCAATGGGTGGAAACTAATCAAGGAGAGAAGCAACTTAGAACTAAGGAGAAATTTCCTGACAGTTAGAACAATCAATAAGTGGAACAACTTGCCTGCAGAAGCTGTAAATGCTGCAACACTGGAAATTTTTAAGAAGATGTTGGATAATCATTTGTCTTAAATTGTGTAGGGTTTCCTGCCTAAGCAGGGGGTTGGACTAGAAGACCTCAAGGGTCCCTTCCAACTCTGTTATTCTATTCTATTCTATTCTATTCTATATGAAAGACCAAATGGATGACAGGGCCCAGAGGAGTAATATTAATTATATAAAAATCAAGCAATTCAGATTTATTTGCATTGGTAAGCTTTCTTTGATTTGGGAGTTGAAGTCCTCCAGGCTTCAAGTTGCCAAGGTTGGAGACCCCTGCTCTACATGTTGATTCATTCCACATCATCCACTCAGTATTTTTGTCGGTACGCACATGGATCACTGATTCCAATTTTCATTTTGATTTTTTATCCACAGCATATTGTATTTTTAATGTATTATGCATTTTGTTCAAATTGTCAGAAAAATCCTCCTTATTCTAGGTTGAATCTCTCCTTGATCAGTTTCCATCCATTGTTCCTTATCTGACCTTCTTTGGAAAATGGGTTGACCCCTTCTTTTTTGTGGCAGTCCATCAAATATTGGAAGACTGCTATCATGTCTCCCCTGGTCCTTCTTTTCACTAGACTAGCCATGCCCAGTTCCTGTACCTCAGGAGTGCTATTCAGCAGGTTCTGACAGGTTTTGGAGAACTGGCAGCAGAAATTTTGAGTAGTTCAGAGAACAGGCCACTATCATCTCTGGCTGGCCCCAGAGTGGGATGGAAATGGAGATTTTGCAGTATCCTTCCCCTGCCATGTCCACCAAACCACACCATGCCCACCAAGCCACACTAAAAGAGCCAGTAGTAAAAATAATTTGAATTGCACCACTGCATAACTGTTCTTCACATGTTTTAGCCTCCAGTCCCCTAATCATCTTCATTGCTCTTCTCTGCAGTCTTTCTAGAGTCTCCACACTTCATGAAATAATAACAAGAGGAACAAAAATGACAATATTATCTGACTGTTCTTTCCATTAGAATGTTGGGAGAATGTGATAGATAGGGCCAGATAAATTAGTGAAAAGTTTAGGAAATTAACAAAGACTTTGTGGGAACCTCAAGCCTTAACACGATTATTTAGAATAATCTGGGCTTCAGTCCATGAAAACAAATGCCTAAGCTTGGCAACTAATAAAAGGAAAGATTGATTGATCACTGAGTTTCAATGATTAAATTCTACACATTAATGTACGTACAGTATATCACAGAAGTGAGTACACCCCCTCACATTTTGTAAATATTTAAATATATATTTTCATGTGACAACACTGAAAAAATGACACATGGCTAATGTGTAAAGTACTGAGCATACAGCTTGTATATTTATTTATTTATTTGTCATAACAAGATATATAAACATAACAGTGTAAAACATGTAACAGTGTAAATGTGCTGTCCCCTCAAAATAGCGCAACACACAGCCATTAATGTCTAAATTGCTGGCAGCAAAAGTAAGTACACCCCTAAGTGATAACGTGCAAATGGAGCCCAAGGAGCCATTTTCCCTCCCTGGTGTCATGTGACGCGTTAGTATTACAAGGTCTCAGGTGTGAAGGGCGAGCAGGTGTGTTAAATTTGGTGTTATCGCTCTCACTTTCTCATACTGGTCACTGGAAGTTCAGCATGGCACCTCATGGCAATGAACTCTCTGAGGATCTGAAAAAAATGAATTGTTGCTCTACAAAAGGATGGCCTAGGCTATAAGAAGATTGCCAAGATCCAGAAACTGAGCTGTATGAGAAAGGAAGGACATTCATGTGACCCTCAAATAGCTGTAGCCTATTTGACCTTGTTGAAGTCGTAGAAGTTAGGAAAACGAAAAATTTCCACTTCTGTACAGTTCCCGTGCAGAATAACTGTCTTTCAGATTTCTTGAAAAGGATCACAATTTTCTTCAAGAGATTTGGAAGCAATGTCTCCTAACAGCTATAATGATTAGGATTCCCGGGAGCTGACAGAAAATGTTTATATTGCCTTAAAATGTTGTGATGATTAGCTATAGTGTGGCTGGAAGTGATAGTGCGAGAGGAAGTGCATTGACAGAGTGCAGAGAGCATAAAATAAAATAAGACTTTTTGCAGATTATCATATTCTGCCAGTAGATACATAGATATAAAGCTCAGTCTGGAAAGTGTTAATTGATCTTTACGTTTGTCCATCCAGGATCACAAATAATGACTAAATCTTGTTTAATGGGGTCTGAGAGACTGACCTAAGGAACTCTACTGTCCACTCTGGAGAAACCGTTGACTGATTAAATGGACTGGTATTATTGACTGTATTATCAGATATGATGCCTGTAAAATCTTTCTTCAAATATTACCATCATTATAAGTCTTAGGATAGAATATATGGCATTTTGAAGGAGCGGAGAAGAATACCATCGGATTTTACCAGAAAGAGAAATCAGGAGCAATTGGCTATACTAAATAAAAGGATTGCAGGAGCCAGTTTTTACAAAGAAAGCTCTTTAAAAATTCATAATTATTCCATTTCTTTCCATTTCTTAGACTCATTGTGGGGAAAATGTGTTTACATATTTTTTTTGTCTCTCTGTTGCCTTTATTTAAATTTTCAGATGTTTTGTTGACTGAAAGTGCATAAATATTACCTTCAAATTTAGTTTTCTAACAAAGATTGGTTCAGGTATTATACCAAACCTAAATACGATTTCTTTGCTTCAGGCTTTGCTCATTATGTAAATCTAGTATTTATGATTTGTAAAATATTGTTTATGACTTAGCAGATTTGCTGATTCTAGCTTCTGGTGATTTATCCAAGAAGTGACAGTTGTTGTTGTTTTTAAATGCTTGGTTATGATGAGTCATATAACCCAATGACTATATACATCTTCAAAAGCCCCAGATATTTTAATTTCCCTACTGAATTTGTTTTGACTTTAATTTGTTTTGGATTAAACTATACGGTTTCTGCTGCTAATTTCAGGCATGTTACTCTAATGATAACTATTGTATAACTTTTTAAAAAAAAATCCATCAAGTCCGAGGTCTATGCTACTTTTGTATATAATACTTGCATTGGTATAATTCAAAAAAATCAAATCAAATCAAGAATCTGAAATAGGGGACAGATATTCGCAATCTACTAGTGTTATACATACCCTGTTGGAACAGGAGATGCTAGGTGCATGGATGGATGGATGCATGGATGGATGGATGGATGGATAGTAAATAGATGGACAGATAAAAGATATATGGATGAAATTGATTTTAAATCTAATAACACTGGCAAGATTACTGATAGGACAGTATTGGAAGAAAAAAGAATTACCTACAATAGAAGAATGGATATTTAAAGTTGCTAATTTGGCTGAGATGGCAAAAATCTCAGCCTTTTTGAAAGACAATACGCAAGAAAGATACTTAAATGAATGGAAAAAATGGATTGACTATATTCAAAACAGATACCAGACAAAGAGATATCAGACTATCGTTGAATGATTAGGATGTATTATTTCTGATTGCATTGGGGGAGGTTAGGATTTGATGAGAAAGGCAGGAGTGTAATTGAGTTAGGAGGGAAAATTTTTAGCATATGTTTGTTTTATTTTTAACTATACCTTGTGTTTGTTCCGGGAAGTCGGGGGGGGGGGAGGGTTTTTGAAGGAGGGTAAGGGGAGGGGAAAGGGGAAGCTTTTTGTAAAAACTTTTTCAAAAAAAATAATAAAGATATATGGATGATAGATAAATAAAAAAAGATGAGAAAGAGAGATAGATGGGAGAACAGACGGATGGATGGTAAATAGATAGACAGATAAAAGATATATGAATGGTAGATAAATAGAAATAGATGAGAAAGAGAGATAGATGGGGATAGATGGATGGATGGATGGATGGATAGATAGATAGATAGATAGATAGATAGATAGATAGATAGATAGATAGATAGATAGATAGATAGATATAGATAGATAGAGGATGGATATAGATTGTCCCATAATCTCATTCTGAGTATGAAACAAACACAAAATACTATAGAAATTCAGATAATAGTCTTTCATCAAAAATAAAAGTTTTTTTTTTTTAAATAAATCAGGTTCAAGCCATGCAAATATTATTTTGCCTTTTCTGGCACATCCAGCAGGGTGTGATTTTTAGAAAACCAAGAGGGGCAGCGACAACATTTTTTTTGGGGGGGAAGGTATTTTAATCATACCCCACAGACCCCCTGTGCTTCTTGGATCATTCCACGGTGAGGCTGTAGCTTAGACAAGCTCATCGCACTGACTCCTTTTCAAACAAGCCACTTTCTGCAGAGGGAAAAAGAAAACAAGAAACATCTGACGTCATTAAAGGCAGGAGATTAACCACATCCTCTGTTGCCTTTTGTTCTTTAAACTTCTTCTGAGGAATCCTCTACTCCAGGGGCATCCAACCTTGGCAGCTTTAAGACCTGTGGACTTCAAGTCCCAGAATTCCCCAGGCAGCAGGCCTTCTATTTTTGGATGCTCTCCATATATAGTAAATGTAGGAGCCTGATTTTCTAGGATTCTCGTTCAGATGGTAAGCTTTGTATGATAGATATGGTTGTTTGTTTGGTGTTTGCTTTGTTTTTTGACAAAATTAGCTTCTAACATTGGAAGAAAATGTAAGGTTTTCCTTCCCCTGTTTCTATACTTGTCTGGATTATATTAATGCCATAAAGGGGCCATACATTTACAGTGATACCAAGAAATTCCTGCCTAAGCAGGGGGTTGGACTAGGAGACCTCCAAGGTCCCTTCCAACTCTATTATTCTATTCTATTCTATTCTATTCTATTCTATTCTATTCTATTCTATTCTATTCTATTCTATTCTAATATATATTAGAATAGAATAGAGAATAGAATAGCATATCATAGCATAATATAACAGAATAGAATATATTCTATATATATATTCTATTATATATATTATATATAATAGAATATATATATTCTGATATATAGAATAGAATAGAATAGAATAGAATAGAATAGAATAGAATAGAAAGTAGCATAGCATAGCATAGCATAGCATAGCATAATATAACATAATGTAACAGAACAGAACAGAACAGAACAGAATAGAATAACAGAGTTGGAAGTGACCTTGGAGGTCTTCTAGTCCAACCCCCTTAGGCAGGAATTTTATATATACGCATTGAAGAACACAAGAACTCATTCAAAAAAGAGGAACCAACTTCTTCCCTGGTCCAACACTTTAAAGTCACAGGACATGATATTGACTTTAAAAAAACCAGAACTATCGCCAAAAGTGAACACTTTAACAACAGAATAATCAGAGAAGCCATTGAGATAGAAAAACGCCCACACAGCATGAACAAACGAGATGACACCTCCCGCCTACCAGCCATTTGGAAACCCGCCCTTATTGACAAACGAGTCCCTAACACGAGGAATGACACCAGACCCACACTCACGAGGTCCACACAGGATGTCACCACCGCACATCCACCCAGAAAGCAGACCCAAACCCACACTGATCATGAAGCACGACCAAGGACCAGAAGCCAGACCGCAGCTGCAACATTAGCCATTTCAAACCCCTCCAATCCATTCATGCAGCAGACTAACACCCACTATGAAGATGTAGCATGACCACAAAGCCAAACAACAGCTATGCAGCTGTTCAAATCCCCCTGCAGCACAGACTAGACTGAGCACAACCAAGCCCCCACCAACACAGGACACACCCCCATCCAATCAGAGCACAGAAAAAACCCCATCCAATCAGAGCACAGCCAAGCTCCCACCCAATCAGTTCAAACCCCCACTAGCAGTTAAAAGGAAGAAACAGCTGCGATCACACATTGCTCCCAGAAGCACGAAGCTGAAGCCTGAAGATGGCGAATGGGATTTTGTCAAACGTCGCCAAGACACTTCCAATTTTACACGGGAGAAAACCCGAACAACCAAAGACCTATATACAAACACCCGTGAAAACCTCAGAAAACAAATATATATATATATATAAGATAACAAGGGATCAGACCTTGTTCTAGAGCAGGGGTGTCAAACTCATGATGACATGTCATCACATGATATATTATCACAATTTTCCCCCCTTTATCACACACCCTCCCCCCCCCCGGGAGGGTGTGGCCAGCAACCGGCCCACAGGCTGCGAGTTTGACAACCCTGTTCTAGAGGGACACAGGGACCACAATCCAGGTTTTATCCATTTCTTGCCATTTTTCTCTTTATAATAATATGGCAAACACTTTGATTTTAATCTGCTTTTCTAGATGGAGACAATTCTTTCACTGCTTGTTGGTTATGAAGGATAGATTTCCATTCTGCTTCAACCCTCGCTTGATGTTGTATAGAGGAAATGGCCTTTCTGTGCTAATCTGATGCAAATGAATTGTTCAATATGCAGTTAGCTAAATTGCTGGCTCATCAACTCTTTCAGAGCCATAGCATTTTTGGTCTTTCTTTCTTTCTTTCTTTCTTTCTTTCTTTCTTTCTTTCTTTCTTTCTTTCTTTCTTTCTTTCTTTCTCTCTCTCTCTCTCTCTCTCTCTCTCTCTCTCTCTCTCTCTCTCTCTCTCTCTCTCTGTTTTTCTTTCGCTCTTGTTAGGCTATTGCCTAAGCACTGCAGGGCTTTCTCTGCATGGTGCATTTTCTTCTTTTCTTTCTTTCTTTCTTTCTTTCTCTCTCTCTCTCTCTCTCTCTCTCTCTCTCTCTCTCTCTCTCTCTCTCTCTGTTTTTCTTTCTCTCTTGTTAGGCTATTGCCTAAGCACTGCAGGGCTTTCTCTGCATGGTGCATTTTCTCTTTCTCTTTTTCTTTTCCTTTTCAAGAGGAAGATTTCTCTGAGTTCTTTGAAGAATGCCACCCCCCACCTCCCATCCTCACCATGTTACTGGTGGCAGAGATAGGAGATCTCTACTGGTGGTAGAGATAGGAGATTGTTTTCTGGATTTGGAAATGAAATCTCATCTTCCTTCCTTCCTTCCTTCCTTCCTTCCTTCCTTCCTTCCTTCCTTCCTTCCTTCCTTCCTTCCTTCCTTCCTTCCTCTCTATCTCCCTCCCTCCCTTCCTTTCCTTTCTACCTACCTACCTACCTGCTTACCTACAGTTAAAAAAAAATAAATGAAGGCAAATATATGTGTCTTAGGATAATGTTGCATGATTCAATCTGGGTCAGACATCAGGACCAGAGAGTTAGCCTTCCAAACTTTTGGACTCATGCTAGAGCCCATCTTCAGGGAATTTCTCTGTATTGCAATATGTGCTTTGGATTATTCTATGTGTGGTGCTTATGTGGTGCCTTCCAATTGTTTGGTTGGTGTGTTGATGTCCAGCGATTGACTGTTGTTCCCTTGTGCTGCCAACCCTCAGCTTCTAAGTATCTGGTATGTGTGTGTGTGTGTGTGTGTGTGTGTGTGTGTGTGTGTGTGTGTGTGTGTATATATATATATACACACACACACACATATATTCTGAGGTTTTCGCAGGTGTTTGTATGTAGGTCTTTGGTTATTTGGGTTTTCTCCTGCGTAAAATTGGAAGTTGGAAGTGTCTTGGCGACGTTTCGACGAAATCCCATTCGTCATCTTCCGGCTAGGTGTTTACAGCTTCGTGCTTCTAGGAGAAAAATTTCTCCTAGAATCACAAAGCTGTAAACACCTAGCCTGAAGATGATGAATGGGATTTTGTCGAAACATCGCCAAGATACTTCCAATTTTACGCGGGAGAAAACCCGAATAACCAAAGACAGACAGACAGACAAACAGACAAACAGACAGACAGACAGACAGACAGACAGATATAGATATATATATATATAGATATATATACACACACACACACACACACACACACACACACACACACACACACACATACACATATACACATACACATAACCCAATAGATTACAGGTTGTCTAGTGGATGGATATGTCTGTGTTTCTATGTGTGTACACACACATCCATCCACTAGACAACCCATAACCTGTTGGGTTATTGTTTCATAGTTATTTTATTGCCTAAAGAGAGAAGCAGAATGACAGCGGATGGGCAGAAGCGTAGTGGGTACAGAAGTGACTTCCAACTTCCTGCCAGCTTCCCACAAGGAAAGTCAAAGGAAGCATTGGAAACGACAATCACATGACCACAATGGTGGAGAAGCAACCACACCTTTGCCAACTTTCAGTCCCGCTGGAGGAAGGGGTCCAAATTTTGGACACATTCTTTAAATTAGCCCATTCAAAGCCCTTTGGATTCATGCCCAGTTTCAACCAACCAACCAACCAACCAAACTAGAGAATTTGAGTAGCATTCACTTTTAAAAGGACCACTTTGCTAGTGAAAGACAACAAATTGGCAAGCCTGATGCCTAAATTCCTGTGATTAAGGCTGCAAGGGAATCCTTTTATGGTTCCCTAAACCTTGTTAGGAGCTAATCACTGGAAATCAACAGGAAGCACACCTGCTGGAGTTTGGATGATGATTCTAGGGGGAAAAAAATAGGGACATCAATTGCACCGTTCTCTTGGAATTCAGCCTGGGCTTGCTTTATCTGGCTTTATCTGGCAAAAATCACATTTCTGGCTGCAAAATGCAAAAAAACCAAAAAACAAAACAAAACACTTGAAAACATTTTGAAAATCATAGATCAAACTCAGTGTCTTTTAGGCAGTTGACCACTCGCTCTTCTGGCTGAGATGAAAGATATGTAAGCAAGCAGTGCAAGATTCAATTATTTTTCATAGGTTTCTGCGCATGCGGGACATGTGTGCATGCTACAGTTTAAAAAATCGAAATCATCCAAGTATGGTATTCAAATGCTTTTTTGAGAATGTTTTACACACTGAAAAAAAAGCTGGGGCTTAAGGTAGTAGTGACTGCTTGACTTTTAATGTAAGATTAAACTGGCCAAGGGATCTAGGTATCAACAGCAGTATGAGGACAAAATAGGAACACTAGATGGCCAGACAGAAATAGAATATAAAAACAAAAACTTCTCTGAGGCTTCCCCCCTCCTTCCTAAATTTCGAGTATATCCATACACTCAGAAATATACTGTACTGAACATGTATATGCATATGCAGCAAAATGAATAGAATAGAATAGAACAGAACAGAACAGAACAGAACAGAACAGAACAGAATAGAATAGAATAGAATAGAATAACAGAGTTGGAAGGGACCTTGGAGGTCTTCTAGTCCAGCCCCCTGCTCAAGCAGGAGAACCTATACTATTTCAGATAAGTGGCTGTCTAGTTTCTCCTTAAAAAACTTGGGATGGAGCACCCATGATTTCTGGAGGCAAGCTATTTAACTGGTTAAACGTTCCCACTATTAGGAAGTTTCTTCTTATTTATTTATTTATTTATTTATTTATTTATTGTTCGTATTTTTATACTGCCCTTCTCCGAAGACTCAGGGCGGTGTACAGCAGAAATAAAACATAAATATCGAAAAAATTTAAAATACAATAAACACTTAAGAATCTGATTCAATAAGCTGAAGGATTAAAAATTTCTAGGTAAAAATTAATAAAATAGAATTAATTCCCTTAAAACCCCATTAAAACACTCAATTAAAAACTGTATCGTTAGGCCAGCCCTGCTTGGTGAAAAAAAGAAGGTTTTGAGCTCGCTTCTTAATTCCAGGTTGCTTCTCTCCTTGATTAGTTTCCATCCATTGTTTCTTGTCCTGCCGTCTGGTGCTTTGGAGAATAATTTGACCACTTCTTCTTTGTGGCAGCTCCTCAGATACTAGAATACTGCTTTCATGTCACCCCCGATTCTTCTTTTCTTTAAACTAGCCAAATTCAAATTCTGTAGCAGTTCTTCATCTGTTTTAGTCTCCAGGCCTTTGATCATCTTCTTGCTCTTCTCTGAAGTTTTTTCAAGGTCTCAACATCTTTTTTGTGGTATGGTGACCAAAAATAGTTTCAGTATTCCAGGTATGGTCTTACTAGGATTTTATAAAGCGGTACTAATACTTCATGTGACCCAGGATTGTGTTAGCTTTTTCTGTTTCTGTTGTCGCTATTATTTCTGTTGTTGCTATTATAATTTCTGTTGTTGCTATTATTATCTCAGATAACTTTTGAAAACCAACTTTGGGCTATTAAGAATCCATATATGTGTGTATTTCCATTGAGGATTGGTTTTGTGCCACCGGATCAGCACTGACTCTTAGCCATCACATGGATAGATTCTTCTCCATGAAAATTTGTCTCCTTCTTGTCCTTCTGGTCCTTCTTGTCTTCCAATGCTATACCTACCACCAGTGAAATTGAGTTCATCACCTTCCTTACAGATTAACAGAGTTGGAAGGGACATTGTAGGTCACCCAGTCCGACGCCCTGCTCAAGCAGGAGACCCTACACCATTTCTGACAAATGGCAGTCCAATCTCTTCTTGAAAGCCTCAGTGATGAAGCTCCCACAATTTCCATTGGTTGATTTATTCTCACTGTCAGAAAATTTCTCCTTGTTTCTAGGTTGAATCTCTCCTTGTTCAGTTTCCATCCATAGTTCCTTGTCTGGCTTTCAGGTGCCTTGGAAAATAGCTTGATCCCTTTCTCTCTGTGGCAGCCCCTCAAATATTAGAAGACTACTATCATGTCTCCCCTAGTTCTTCTCTTCACTAGACTAGCCATGCCCAGTTCCTGCAACCGTTCTTCATATGTTTTAGTCTCCAGTCCCCTAATCATCCTGGTTGCTGTTCTCTGCACTCTTTCTAGAGTCTCAACATCTTTTTTATAGCGTGACCAGACCTTGCTGCTGGTCATTGACTTCTTTGTACATGTGTTTCCATATTGATTTTTTTTTTACCTATTTCCTGCAGAAACAGCTGCTAAATCTCACTGTATCAGACATGGAAAAGCAAAGTCTGCCTAGATAGCTTCAATTTGACTTTTACCCAAAGATGGCTATTTTGTAGCTTGGAATTATATAGTAAGAGATTGCTTCTTCGGGATGGCTTATTGCTTAGAAGTTTTCACTCTGAATATCTTTTGATTATCTTCAGGGGAAAATAATAACTTCAAATTAGTTTCCAATTTTGTGTGCATTTCTATGCACTTCAGGATTCAGTTTCAGTGACAGGATGACATTGGCTGCTGGCAGTGCTTGATAAACACTGGTGCAAATGTAGACTCTTAATTTGCAAGCAATGATGATAAATAGGGCTGTTTGTGGGATTTGAATTTTGTGAATTTTCTTGGCTAATGCATGGTTTGAATTTAGGTATCTGTTGGAAGCACAGTTCTCAGCTAAATGGGAAAAAGGTGATACTATACCGATTGATGAAAAATGCATTTAGAAATGCATTAAAAATACATATTTAAATATGATTTAAAAATAAATAAATCTTCAGGCTAGAGAGATATGGAACAGACTAAATAGGCCACTTCTAGCTGATTTTGATTGGCCTTGGGGTGCAAGATCACGTAGGAAGTTGTGAATTTTCTGGAAAACTAGGAAGTGGAATGTCTGTAGAGATTCTCAGTCATCCAGGTCATGGTTGTCCCGAAGGTGCTTTTTCAGGAGGCAACTGGACTTTCTTATTTTTCCAGATTTCCAGAGGAAAAACTGCAGACCTCAGGAACCAGGAGCACTCAGGTGACCCTGAGGACACAGATAACCCTCCAAGTGCTTCAACAACCCTCTAACCGGATGGGGGGGGAAAGGATGCAAATTACCAGCTGTTTGCAAGGAATATAAATCCTTTCATTCCCCTGTCAGAGCTGAAGAAGCTTATTGGATGAGAAGTGAAACATCTTCAAAAGAAAAGAAAAAAACCACAAGGAAGTCCAGTCGCCTCCTGAAAAAAACACCTTTGGGATAGGAACAATAACCGAGAAGATGACAATTGTCACTTCCATAGTGCTGCCTGGACTCTACACAGATTCACATGTGATCTCCAGGACTACAACATGATTCAAAGTTGACTTTAATAGTGCATAATAATCCAACAATGTCAGTCTTCTGTTGATGGTTTGCCATTGATTGGAAAGAAACATCAGTCACTTGAGCCTGTGGTCTAAACTGGATGATTCTTATTATTCTTGGGATTTAATGTGGCAGAGAAATCAGATTTAAATCTAGACCTATTTTGTTCTGAGACCAAAAAACAAATCAAAACACATGTGATTTGTCCTCTTCCATATGGTGCAAAATCTCGTATGAGGGGTTGTTGGGTTCAGATAGTTTTATAAAGTGGAAGGAATGGGCGAAGAGAGAGAAACACTAAGTTTAGGACTGGAAGCCTTTCTAAGAAAGTATTCTTCAGGTTGGTGCTAAAATGAAACAATACTACAACAACTAGCTTCATTTAGGAAATAATTTGCTGATAAAGGTAAAGATTTCCCTGTCAGTCATACCCAATTCTAGGGCACGGTGCTTATTTCCGTTTCTTGGCTGAGGGAATCAGCATTGTTCGAAGACACTTCCATGGTCATGTGGCCAGAAGGACTATACTTATATACTTTATATAGTCCTATACAGAAGGACTATATAAAGGTGCACCGAATGCTGTTACCTTCCCACTGAAGTCGTACCTATTAATCTACTTGCATTTGGGTGCTTTCAAACTGCTAGGTGGGCAGGAACTGGAGCAAATAACAGGAGCTCACTCCGTTGCACAAAGTTTAGGTCTCCAACCTGAGCGATCAGCTCTCCGTTGACAAACTCGGTGTCTTTAACCACTGAGCCATCAACATCTCCTAATTTGCTGATAGGAAAATCTTAATTTACTTAATTTGCTTACCACTCAGCGCTGTGTTTTCCTCCATTATGGAAAGAGAAGTAACTGGACAGTGAGGATAAGGAAGTGAAGGATGTTCTGGGAATGAGAAACATGACAGAGGGACAGCTTGGTGTAGTGGTTAAGACAGACTCAGACCATAATGTAGTTAAATCTGGCTTAAGGGTCCGTCCTGGAAATGGCAAGGGGCCAGTCCCTGCCACCTCATCCCCAGCCCACTGCAGCCTGGCTGAGTACTCCTCTGAGTGCACACAGAAGGCGTTGTCGAGCCAGCCACACCCGCCTTTTCATGCCCATCCAGCTGCTGTTAGTCATCAGAGTCTTACATTCAATTGGCCCTTTGAGGTCATCTATAATGCTGATGCAGCCCTCAATGAAATTGAGTTTGACACCCCTGAGTTAAGGCTAGAAATAAGGACACTCTGTTTTGATCCCATCACGTGCTTTGGGCCAGTCTTTCTATTCCTCTGCCCTAGATAACAGACAATGGCAAAGCACCTCTGAAGTCTTAGCAAGAAAAACTTCAAGGACTAGACCAGAGGTCGGCAACCTGTGGCTCTGGAGCCGCATGTGGCTCTTTCATCCCTCTGTTGCAGCTCCCGGTCACTCAAAATACGCATCACAATTGCCAATGTGTGATACCCACCGGCACACGATTTATTGAGCTTTTCGACACCCAGTAGGCCAACCATGGATAAATCTAAGAAACGAAAAGTTTCAGAAGAAACCAGAACATTTAATTTTAGTTCTGTGGCCGCTCAGAAAATAGTCAGGCATGGGAAGGGTTTTGTGGCTCTCGGTGTTTTCTTTTCTGTGGGAAACGGGTCCAAATGGCTCATTGAGTGTTTAAGGTTGCTGACCCCTGGACTAGACCAAGTGGTGTCCAGGAGTCATCATTTACTTGAAGGGACATATACAGGGGTGGGATTGAAAAAAAATAGCAACCAGTTCTCTGCCTGGTTGCTGGGTGGGTGTGGCCTAATCAGTCTCCTGCACCACAGTAGGGGGGACGTTTTTTCCCTTCCCAGGCTCTGAAGGCTTTCCTTGAGCCTCCGGGAGGGTGAAAAAGGCCTCCCCCAGGCTCCGGAGGCCCTCTGGAGGCCAGAAATGGGCCCGTTTCCAGACTTCTGGAACTTCCGGGAGGCCTGTTTTTTGCCCTCTCAGAGTCTCTGCGCAGGCCCTACACTTACCTTGCACAAAATGGGCCACGTGGAGACTCCTGGAGGGACAGGGCAGGATGGGCGGGGCCAGCCAGTCCTTACAACTACTGGTTCGGTGAACCAGATTTAAAATTAGCATCCGGTTCTCCCAAACCGGCTGAATCCCATTCCTGGACATATACAATAAGAAGCAGGTTAAATAGAGAAAAAGAAAAGAAAGTGCAGTGCCCCTCTGCCCTCTGTACATCCATTGCCCCAATTTTCAGGAGGTATATTGATGCAGCAAATCAGACTTGCAAAGATGAATTCCAACAGGCATAAACATAGTTAAAAACACAACATTACAAATCACTCTGGCTAGACTTTCCGCATTATTCAGAGAAGCTGGTGAGGACACAGTCACATTAGAGCTGTCTTTATCCTCAGCAAGAGTCCTCTCTCTTTTTCTTAATACCTGGAAGGGCTTCTGTAGAATGTACAAAAGGACCCTACAGTTATAGTTAAGAAACAGGCTTTACAAAATTTCCAAGAACAATTCAGACCCCTGCCTTTCTCACACTGTTGCCTGATGCTCTAATGTGTTGAATTGTCAGTTTCGAGCGGCGGGATTATGTTCCCAAGCTTGGCTGACTTTCCTGCGTTTTCAAGATCCTTTATAGAGCTTTTGAATTATATATCCTGCATGGGTTCCAGCGCGCAACGGAAGACTGGATTAGGGGTAGTGAGGAATGGGAGTAGGGACAGTGAGTAGAATATTACTCAACCCATTATGGATTGATTATCTAGGAGTCTTTGTGGCATCTTCAAAGGGCAATTATTCATCAGGCCACACAGAAGGAAGCAAGACTCCATTTGAATGTCTACCTGTATAATGGAAATGCCTACAAGCCAGGTGTGCTATTCAGCAGGTTCTGATAGGTTCTGGAGAACCAGTAGCGGAAATTTCGAGTAGTTCGGAGAACCGGCAAATATCACCTCTGGCTGGCTCCAGAGTGGGGTAGGAATGGAGATTTTGCAATATCCTTCCCCCAGGAGTGGGAAGGAAATGGGGATTTTGCAGTATCCTTCCCCTGGAGTAGGGAGGGAATGGAGATTTTATAGTATCCTTACCCTGGAGTGGGGAGGGAATGGAGATTTTGCAGTATCCTTCCCCCAGGAGTGGGGAGGGAATGGAGATTTTGTAGTATCCTTCCCCTGGAGCAGGGAGGGAATGGAGATTTTGCAGTATTCTTCCCCTGCCATGCCCACCAAGCCACACCATACCCACCAAGCCACGCCCACAGAACCGGTAGTAAAAAAATCTGAATTCCACCACTGCTGCAAGCATACCATATTGTACCAATAAGGGAGAATATTTGTAGCTCAGGGTAGAAATGAAGGGGTCTTTGATGCTTTCTGATCTTGGTTGTTTTCTTGAAGATGTTTCCTTACCCATCCTAGGTAGCACTGTTGACATTACCTAGTTTGGGTAATGAAACGTCTGCAGGAAAACAACCAAGCTCAGGGAGCACCAAGGACCTCTCATACTATTCGTCTTACACATCTGGTTTCAAAAAAGTATCACTTTTGGCGACCATCAATGGTGGTCATTCACATTTTTTTACTACCAATTCTGTGGATGTGGCTTGGTGGGTGTGGCAGGGGAAGGATACTGTAAAATCTCCATTTCCTCCCAATCAGCTGGGACTCAGGAGGTAGAGAATAGATGGAGGCAGGGCCAGTCAGAGGTGGTATTTACCAGTTCTCCAAACTACTCAAAATTTCCGCTACCGGTTCTCCAGAACTGGTCAGAACCTGCTGAATACCACCTCTGGGATCAATCCAATGCCAACCAAAGGAGAAGGTGACCTTCTCATCCTTCCAGTTTACCTGCACTCACACCCCATCCTTGTGATTTGTTATACTTCTGCTTTCTCAGTGGCAGGATGACAAGAAAAAGCTTTTCATTTCATTGGAAGGATAGACATAAAATGGAAAGAAAAGATTTCTGATACATTGCATTCGTCAGCCGAAAACAAGTTTGAAGCCAGGAGAAGAAAAACAGGAGGTGTAGACTGACCTTCCGTTTGTAGTTCCCTGGGACTCAGGGGGCTCTTTCCATTACTATGTGTGGGTCAGAAGTTCAATCTGCTTTTATTTTATTGGCGAAGAGAGCAATCATTCTTACCTCTCTTGCTGCTGGAATACAATATATCACCCAACCTGCAGATATTTTAATGTCTTTTCTCTCTCCCTCTCTCTCGCCTTCTCACTTTCCAAGTGTTATTTTGCTGAGAAACTCTTGCAAAGAACCCCCGGTGTTTGTGGATGGGGCAGGTTAGATTACATGAATTGGCCCCGTTATATTTCCATTGAAACATTTTTGCTGATGTCAGGAGAGAAAAAAAAACATAAGCAGGAGAAGGTGAGGAAGATTAACTCAAGCAAGCTGCGATTTTTTGTTTATTTATTTTAGGCAATCCGGTTTATAATGGCTTAAATATCTATCGACTTTTAGACTGACAGCAACGGAATGACTCCTACAGGAAGTGATGAGTTTGACTCTTTATATGGGTTGCCTGAACCTCAGCAGATAGTTACCAGCTCTCTTAAAGGATTTTACACATCCAATAACGATGGGTGTGTAAAATGTGCTCACATCCTGAACGATGATCAGGAATGATCATAGAATCATCCGTTACAATGTCCTTCCTGTTGAAGACTACTTCAGCTTCAATCACAACAATACACAAACACACAATAGATTTAAGCTTAATGTGAACCTGCTCCAATCTCGATTACAGAATTATTATTTTTTATTTGAATTTATATCCCGCCCTTCTCCGAAGACTCAGGGTGGCTTACATTGTGTAAGGCAATAGTCTCATTCTATTTGTATATTTATATACAAAGTCAACTTATTGCCCCCCCCCCAACAATCTGGGTCCTCATTTTACCTACCTTATAAAGGATGGAAGGCTGAGTCAACCTTGGGCCTGGTGGGACTCGAGCCTGCAGTAATTGTAATTGCAGGCAGCTGTGTGTTAATAACAGGCTGCATTAGCCTGGTGAGCCACTTCCCAGCCCTATGGGACTTCAGTAGCAGAGTTGTTAATGCCTGGAATGCACTACCTGACTCTATAGTCTCTTCCCAAAATCCCCAAATCTTTAACCAAAGACTATCTACTATCGACCTCACCCCATTCCTAAAAGGTCTGTAAGGGGCGTGCATAAGAGCACCAACATGCCTACCGTTCCTGTCCTAATGTTCCCCTTGATTGTATCCAACTCGTATAATTATTTCATGCTTATACTTATATATATGCGTATATGTCATATAGTTATCTCATGCTTATGCTTATATATACCGTTGTGACTGAATGAATGAATGAATGAATGAATGAATGAATGAATGGCAGGACTTTTTCCAGAACTGAAATCGAAGAGTTGCCTCCAGAAAGGAAGGGGTGGGTGCAGCCATGGGTTTCACATATTCTTTCCACCGCTTCACCGTGAGCGTGCATACTTGCTTCACATGTGTGCTCCATCCGTGCATGCGCTCAGCCTTCCATGCACGCCTTCCGCATGTGTGCCTGGCCTCAAAAATGTGGCTAAACAGGATGACTTTATGTCAGGGTGGGCCCACCTGCGATCTTTGCTACCGATTCGCCAGAACCAGTATGAACCGGCTGAATACCACCACCAGGTGGGTGGGATTAATTAGGGAAAAACATGGGGAAAATCCTCCTCCTCCTCCTCATCATCTCTAAATTAGTATCGCTAATTGGGTTGCTATTCTGTCTTTCCTGAAACACTCAAGATAGTTACCAAAGCATGAAGAAATATAGGTTTGTGCCTCCCCTCTTTTTAAAGTTATTAAGGATGCTTTTATTGAGGCCATACAAAATTCTATGATTTAGCTCCAAGAATTCAGGGATCCTTTATTATGTTAAGTTTTAATTGTACCTTATGGGATAAACTCAAATGTCAGAAGCAAAAGAAAAGCATCTTTTCTTTTATGTACGCTAAGAGCATATCCACCAAGACAAATTCCTTGTGTGTCCAATCACACTTGGCCAATAAAAAAATTCTATTCTTCTCTTCTCTTCTCTTCTCTTCTCTTCTCTTCCCTTCCCTTCCCTTCCCTTCTCCTCTCCTCTCCTCTCCCCTCCTCTTCAACAGGGTATATATATATATTTTCTTTTTTAATATGTTATGTTTCAGACACATTTTTTTTCCATGGTTGGACTGCCATCTTGTTTTTCTGTAAAGTGATTACAGTACAGAAATCGCTTTAAGAAGGTAGAGTTTACGGGTTAGAGTTATTCATTTGTGTTAAAATGCATTTGTTCAGGCCCTTTGAAGTTTGATTCCAAACTACTGAAGAATCAGATACTAGCTTTCTCTTGTTTTGAGGTCTGTCTCCCTTTGAAAGAAGAGACAAGTTGGCAAACAAGGGAATTCTACCAACGTAGTTGCTAACTTCAGACTTGCTATCAGAGGAGAATATTGCTGGTGAATATAAATAATCAGAGGCTCCTTTCAAGACCAGCATTTCAATGAAAAACAAAGCATCTACAATCCAAGAAATGTGATGTTCACAGAAAAACACATTGCAATCCTTGTGACTTTTCATAGGAGCTGACAGCACGGTTTGATGTTAAAAAAAAAAAATCCGATATTTCTATCTTTGAACGTTGATTCCTTTTCACTGGACAAATGTGTAACACAGATACTGCGTCTTCATTTTGATTATCAATAAAAGATCCTTATCCCTTAAAAATGGACTAGAATATAAAGCGGGCAGATTGTTGCAGGTGAAAAAGGGAAGCCACTCTTTTGAGAAGTGAAATACTGTATTGTAGGAATGCTACAAATTATAGAGGTAAAGGTAAAGGTTCCCCTCGCACATATGTGCTAGTCGTTCCCGACTCAAAGGGGTGGTGCTCATCTCTGTTTCAAAGCCGAAGAGCCAGCGCTGTCTGAAGACATCTCCGTGGTCATGTGGCCAGCATGACTAAATGCCAATGGTGCACAGAATGCTGCTACCTTCCCATCAAAGGTGGTCCCTATTTTTCTACTTGCATTTTTTACGTGCTTTCGAATTGGTAGGTTGGCAGAAGCTGGGACAAGTAACGGGCACTCACCCCATTACACGACACCTGGGATTCGAACCACTTAACTGCTGTTCAACAAACTCAGCATCTTAGTCACTGAGCCACTGTGTCCCTTTGAGATGCAAGTTATAGTCCAACATTTTTGGAGAATATCAGGTTAGGAAATCCTTCCTTACTCATGCAAATATGATTTTTGTTTGCTTACTTTGTTTGCCAATAGAAGGACAATTAAACTGAGTTTACTTATCAACACTAAGCCAAATATTTGTTAAGTGTGTCTATTAAATGACTCCCAATAGTTCGGATTTGCATGGGATGATAAGTTAGGAAGCCATGGTTGAACATAGAGCATAGAATATAGAATAATAGAGTTGGAAGGGACCTTGGAGGTCTTCTAATCCAATCCCCTGCTCAAGCAGGAAACCCTATATCATTTCAGAAAGCAGCTGAAATCCCTTATGTGATGGAGCACCCAGAACATCTGAAGGCAAACCATTCCACTGGTTAATTGTTCTCACTATTAAGAAATTTCTCTTTAGTTCTGGGCTGCTTCTCTCCTTGGTTAATTTCCAACCATTGTCTTGCCTTTTGGTGCCTTGGAAAATAGTTTCACCCCGTCATTTTTGTAGGAGCCATCAAATGATGGAACACTGCTATCAGGTCCTTCTTTTTTATTAAATTAGACATACCCAATTCCTGTAATTGTTCTTCATATGTTTTAGCTTTTGAGATTCTCTGAGATTAGGTTGGGATTCTTGCAAGCTTTTCAGCCAAATCTACCCAACCCAGTTGGTTTAAGAATGAGGCAGAAACAATACAGTGTGATCCCTAAAAATAGAACATTTGAATTGTATTTCATCCAATTTAGCTCTCACCTGGAGCCATTAATCTGCTAGATGTCCTTGTCAATTAATCTAATCCTGTTTTCCCACTTTTCCTATGGGGACAATAAGGCCATTAGGGCTAATTGAATTCCTGTACAAATCCCAGAGACAATGCAAATTATGTGGAATGAACAAAACAAATAGGCCTCCTTGGCAACCATTATAGGTCCCTTTCTCATGAATACATTTCCTTGGTAGGTTTCTTTATTCATGCCACAAGCATAACAATTAAAATAAGGTTTACTATTAAAAAAAAAACACCTTCCTTTTTATGACCCTGTAACCCCTTAATTTGGGATAGAATTGTGGTGACTGGGTGAAACTGAGTGTTTACTGGCTGGATGCCCTTCCTGACACCACATGGAGTTCACAGCATTTTTCCCCCTTTGCTCCTTAGGAGAGAAATACTTGCTGCTACCTAGGATTGAACTCAACCTTCCGAGTGGGTGGCGAGCATCTTCACCACTAAGTCACCGCACTGTTGATAAAATAAGTATAACACATGTCGTAAAATATAAATTTAAAACATATACAAGTTTTAAAGATCTTGTCCTGAAAGATCTTGCCCAGTGCCTTAATTGTGTTCTGTCATGCTGCCATGATGTCCTTTTATTTCTGTTGGGAAGACCATACATGAATGTTGTGGCCCCACAGCATTGGAACCAAGCTTAAATCTGAAAAGGTTCCATTAATGTGTTTTTCTCTACCAGTTTCAAATATTATATTGCATCATTGCAACTGCTCAGTTTCCAAACTAGTTTACATTGATACCCATATATCAAAACCAGACCTGAATATTAACTCCACAGGAAGCCTACATTACTTCTATTGAGATTCATTACAAGAGAATTTTGCAAGCCTGGTTATTCTGCGTCTTCTCCTCTTTCTTATAGTCCAGTGAACTAGGAAGCCCTCTGCCTGAATCTCTTCCAAATGTTATCTGAATTTTGAATGTAAAAAAAAAAGTTTTACTCCCCTCTACATAAGCAACGAAGCCTGCATCTGTGTTAAATTAATTTTCCTTACCCTCTACAATCCCTCGTTTAATATAGACATGTTTTCTCAATGTGCTTTTGATGAGGTATCCAAGTTATTTTGGTCAGTGACTATTTTGAAGGAAAGCAAAGCTGGTTCCAGAATGATCAGAAGTTACTTTTTTGATGGATACAAGCCTTCCAAGTTGTTTATTTATTTATTTATTTATTTATTTTTATTTATTTATTTATTTTGTCACAACATCATATAAAAAGATTTTATAGTATATAAACATATATATGAGTAAATATTGGGAGGTATAATCATCTATATATATATATAGGAAGAAGAAAAGAAAAACAATAGGACAGGAACGGTAGGCACATTTGTGCGCTTATGCACGCCCCTTATGGTCCTCTTAGGAATGGGGTGAGGTCAATAGTAGAAAGTTTTTGGTTAAAGCTTTTAGGATTATGGGAAGAGACCACAGAGTCAGGTAAAGTATTCCAAGCACTGATGATTCTGTTACAGAAGTCATATTTTCTGCAATCTAGATTAAAGCGGTTGACATTAAGTTTAAATCTATTAGTTGCTCTAGTATTATTGCAATTAAAGCTGAAGTAGTCTTTAACAGGAAGGACATTACAATAGATGATTCTATGAGTTAAACTTAGGTCTTGTCAAAGGCGACCGAGTTCCAAGTTTTCTAAGCCTAGGATTTCAAGTCTGGTGGGATAAGGTATTTTGTTGTTTTCAGAGGAATGGAGAACTCTTCTTGTGAAATATTTCTGGACTCGTTCAATTGTATTGATGTGTTTAGGTCACTAGCTGTAAAAAAATAAAAAAAGTTAGCCTTATCATTGGGCAAAAGGAGGAAGCTATTTGAAGAAATCAAAACTGGTGTAAAGTTAATGATCTTCACTTTTATACTTATATTTTGCTAATAGGACTTGGAGGTGCTTTCTTTGGAAAACTCTGCCTTTGTTTCCCTGTGGACATGATTTGCCTTGAGTGCTGTATACCACATATTTTGAAGTAAAAGAATTATTTCCTAGATATATAGAATGCATACTGAAGACCTATAACCCGATATGAGAAAAGCTCTGAATAATGTTTTGGTTTTCTAAAGGCTACGTCGATATCGGCAAAGCACTTAAGGGTTACTTCAGCTGCTAATTGACTGCATATTCAGTTTCAGTTGATCACAACCAAACGGGAGCTAAAAGTGTGATGTGGTTGCAAAAAAAAAGGCATTTTAAACTATCAACAGAAGCATGATTTAGAAACCACTGGAAGTAACAGTTCTTGTCTAGAAGAGGCCCTCCTTCATGGGATTAGAAATGGATTTCTCTAAAGAGGAAGTGAAGAAGTTGAGCACATTTAGACTGGAAAAGACAGAGGAAGGATAGAACAAAGGATGTCACAAGATCTCATTGTCTCATGGATGGATGGATGACTGGATGACTGGATGGATGGATAGATGATAGATAGATAGATAGATAGATAGATAGATAGATAGATAGATAGATAGATAGATAGATAGATATAGATGATGGATGGATGGATGGATGGATAATTTCAATTAAGAGCAGAGAAAATAGCCTCCTATTCACTGGAGATGTTCAAGCAAAGCTTGGTAGCTAAGTGAGATTTCATTTTGGATTCCTGTCCTAATTAGTGGTTTCGGCTTTGTGTCTTCAGTGGTCTATCCCAGTTCTATAATCCCACGATCCTAATTCTGGAATCCAGAACTGAACAAGAAAGAGTAGCTTGAGAAGTTACAACTCTGGCTGCATCCAAACCAACCCATTATAATGGTGAGAAAAAAGAACAGGGCACAGCCTTAATTTCCCATTGGTTAGACATTTATCGTAATCATTTGAGGGCTTCTTCATCTCCCAATTTATAGGATGATGTTTGAATGAAACTGACAGAATGTTGATAGCAGCTTCAACCATTTATAAGCATGGAGTGGCAAGGCACGAATAGTTAGATTTTCCGCATTAATCACAACTTATTGTAAAGTTCTGCTTTACATGGTCAGAGCTGATTTATAGTAGCTTAGTAACAAACTTAATTGTGCAGGGAATATTTGTAAAAGTTCTTTCTTAAAACAAGGTAATTGATTGTTTCACAATTGTAATGTTATAGTCAAGAAGACATTGCATCTTGGACCATAAATGATTAATTTGCAAATTTATGAGCCTGAGGACGAACTTTCTGTGTTGGAGTTAACTGAAGTGTGACTGTAATGGCCTTAGTTTTATATAGATTGTTATATAGATTTATAGAGATGATTTTGGTGTATTCTTGCAGGATCATATTTATCAGTCTTACTGTCCACGAGGCAAATAATAATCTGTTTTTGCCTGTTACTACATTCAGCTTTCAATAATATGAAAGTTATATCCCTCCAGTGTTTACCTTTTTAAATCTGCCAGCTCTTCAACGCAAATCATACCAGAAACCCAATGCCTTATAAGTCAGCAGTACTTTTATTGCAAAGTTATAGTAACATAATCTTACCAGTCTGAATGTGCTTCTTGCTCTTTTCTTTTACCTTCATGATAACTGCTTGTCAAAATGCGTCTTGGGTGCAGACTCAGAAACAAGTAAAGTCAGCATGGGTTTGTTAAAAATGGATCATGCCAAAACAATCTTATTTCATTCTTTGACATAGTGAGTAAATTAGTAGATCAGTGAAATGCTGGGGACATTGTATACTTAGACTTCAGCAAGGCATTTGACAAGGTAGACCACAACCTACTTCTTGGTAAGCTAGGAAAAAATGGGATAGATAGTATCACCATTAGATGGATTTGTAACTGGGTGATAAAATGTACTCAATGAGTAATCCTTAATGATACTACATCTACATGGAGGGAAGTAAGCAATGGGCTACCAGAAGGTTCTGTCTTGGGTCCAGTGTTCTTCAATATCTGAACGTATCTTTTCTTTTATATACACTGAGAGCATATGTACCAAGACAAATTCCTTGTGTGTCCAATCACACTTGGCCAATTAAAAAAAAATTCTATTCTATTCTATTCTATTCTATTCTATTCTATTCTATTCTATTCTATTCTATTCTATTCTATTCTATTCTATTCTATTTTCTATTCTATTCTATTCTATTCTATTTTCTATTCTATTCTATTCTATTCTATTCTATCTTCAATATCTATCTGTTGCTTTGGTAGAATATTCTTAATATTCGTACTATTCTTTTAGTAGATATTTATTTATTTATTTATTTATTTATTTATTTATTTATTTATTTATTTTGTCACAACAGTATATATAAGCATAAGCATGAAATAACTATATGATATATAAGCATATATATAATAACTATATGAAACTGGATGCAATCAAAGGGAACATTAGGACAGGAACGGTAGGCACGCTGGTGCCCCTTACAGACCTCTTAGGAATGGGGTGAGGTCAATAGTAGATAGTTTTTGGTTAAAGCTTTGGGGATTTTGGGAAGAGACCACAGAGTCAGGTAGTGCATTCCAGGCCTTAACAACTCTGTTGCTGAAGTCATATTTTCTGCAATCGAGATTGGAGCGGTTCAAATTATAAATAAACTTCTTCTGTCAAACCTTTCTAGGAAGATTAAACAGGAAACATAACTGGATGAACTAATTCTACTTTATTGTACATTGCAAATCTGAAAGTACAATTTTCTCCCCATCTCTTTTACATCCCTAGAACTTAGTGACAGTCCCTTCCTGAACCTATCGCCCTCCCGCACCCCTATTATGCAGCTGCAGGCTGCATGCCCTCTTATCTGGCCATTCCTTAGCCAGCATTTATTTGTCCTGTCCATCAAGGTCTTTCTCACGTAGTATTTCATCTTTCTGCAAGAAATGTAAAATATTCATTGATCTTACTCAGCTACCTTTCTGAAATGCGTCTACATTAATAAACAAAGAACAAGTTGAGAATAATTACAAAAGAAATTGTTCATTTTAAGAAACCCCACCTCCTCGAAAAGAAATCCTTAGAAGATAGATGATTATCCAACAAACTTATTAACTTAATTATTCATTCATTCTATTTATATAGTCATTCTCTTAGCATACTGACACCGCAACAGTGCTTTTCATTATGTTTCCAGGCTTTATCTGTAATCTCTTTGTCACCATTCATACAGGATTGTCAAGTGTCTTTTCCTGCAACATTTGTTAAATTCACTTACTTTCTTTTGTCTTTAGGGAGTCAGTGTAAATAATAATAATAATAATAATCAGAAATATAGATCAATCTAGCCCACTGGAATAAGTTTAAAGGAAATGAAGAAAAGAATGCAGGTTAAATATTCATTTATCACACCTGATTTTTATTGCATCTTTTTATGTCTTCTTCTAGAACTAAAATACAGAGTTCCGTCTAAATTCCTTTCCTTTCCTTTCCTTCCCCACCTCCTCCTCCTCCTCCTCCTCCTCCTCCTCCTCCTCCTCCAATCTTCTTCATTATCTATAGAAATCCATAGACCCATAGAAGGAATGTGATCCCATTGCGGCTGTAACCAATCAGAGAATAAATAAATCATGGCAGGAATCACTGAAGGAAAAAATCACTTAGGAGAGCTAGTCTCATAATTTACCAGTTCATTTCTGGTCCTGTCTAGCTTGATAGACAGAAAGGTTTAAGTTCCCATATGATTTCACTCTATTACAGTCATTTTATTTGCTGCTAGGATAATAAACGATAAAGACACAGAAGCTTAATATCTGCAGTGCCTATACTGGATTCTGTGCCACACCTCTTTATGATCACTAATTGTTCAGAAAACCGCTAATTTATTTGCTGCCAAATACATGCACATTTACGTTTTCGATAAAAAAACTATCCTTTTAAAAATAGATGGGAGTAGAAGTAAAGCAAACATCTATCATTGCTTGACCAACATATTAATATACCATTGTCTTATTCAGATCAAATCAAATCAAATCTTTATAGTCAGTGCACAACATATGTGCAATGAGGTTGGTTGAGCTCCCTCAATGCACCTCCCCCAACACAATACAACTCACAGTGAAGACAGTAAATTCCTAACCCAATAAATCATATAGAATAGAATAGAATAGAATAGAATAGAATAGAATAGAATAGAATAGAATAGAATAGAATAGAATAGAATAGAATAGATTTTTTTATTGGCCAAGTGTGATTGGACACACAAGGAATTTGTCTTGGTGCATATGCTCTCAGCGTACATAAAAGAAAAGATACCTTCATCAAGGTACAACATTTACAACACAAATGATGGTCGATATATCAATATAAATCATAAGGATTGCCAGCAACAAAGTTACAGTCATACAGTCATAAGTGGAAAGAGATTGGTGATGGGACCGATGAGAAGATTAACAGTAGTGCAGATTTAGTAAATAGTTTGACAGTGTTGAGGGAAATGATTTGTTTAGCAGAGTGATGGCCTTCGGGAAAAAACTGTTCTTGTGTCTAGTTGTTCTGGTGTGCAGTGTTCTATAGCGTCGTTTTGAGGGTAGGAGTTGAAACATTTTATGTCCAGGATGTGATTCTATTCTAAAATTCTATTCTATTCTATATTAACAAAACATTGTAGAAAAACTCCTAAATTTTTATTTATTAAGTAACACAGTAACATTATTTATTAAGTAACATAATAATGTATTTATTAAGTAACCTAGTGTTAATTTATACAATAGTTTCCAGTCAAGATATACAGTATACTCCATCTGTAGGGGAACAAGGAATCTCTTGGAAATGATACTCCAATGCTGTATGAAAATGTAAGTGCCATAATCATGTAGGCATTTTCCCCCTATAGAAGCAAAAGTTGGATTTTGAAGAAGCAGGATGGAAAGAGTATTCGTGTTTTTAAATGTTGTTCTTGGAGAAGAATTCTGAAAATACGAAGGACAGCCAAGGAAGCAAAGAAATGCATCATGGATCAAATCGATCTTATTTGAGACAGAAATGATCAGACTCAAACTATTCTAATTCAGACACATTATGAGAAGAGCCAGCTTCATTGAGAAATCGATAATGCTGAAAAAATTGGGGAGAAAAGAGAAGAGGATGACTAGCAACAAGGCAGAGGGATTTCATTTTAATAGTGATGGGTGAGCTATTGGAAAACCTGAAGGGTCAGTTTTGAGACAGGAGAACATCTGGAGAACATCTGGGCCAATAGTTGACACCAAACTGATGGCAGTCAATCAACTATCATCAATACCAAAATAATAATTTATAAAAGGAGAAGGAAGGAAGGAAGGAAGGAAGGAAGGAAGGAAGGAAGGAAGGAAGGAAGGAAGGAAGATTTAATACCCATGAATATAGTCGGGCACAAACAACCAGACTCATATGTGAAGAGTTCAAATATCTACTTTATTGTTGTTTGCCTATTTCACAGGAATCTTCCCAGGCTGGCAGCTTATCCCCAGGAAAGACTAGATAAGTCTTTCCCAGGGGTAAACTTATAAACAATATTCGGGGGGTGGGGGAGCAGTCTGTCAGATCTTGCCATCTTGTGTCTACATAACGATTCCAGACTGCTCCTCCATTGACTCCTCTTCCCAACTGGGACAGTGGAAGTGTCTTGGCGACGTTTCGACGAAGTCTCATTCGTCATCTTCAGGCTTCAGCTTCGTGCTTCTGGGAGCAATGTGTGATTGCAGCTGTTTCTTCCTTTTTAACTGCTAGTGGGGGTTTGAACTGATTGGGTGGGAGCTTGGCTGTGCTCTGATTGGATGGGGTTTTTTTTGTGCTCTGATTGGCTGGGAGTGTGTCCTGTTTGGGTGGGGGCTTGGTTGTGCTCAGATTAATGTGAGTTGCAGCACATACATCGGACAAACCAACAGAAGAATAAGTGCACCCATTGAAGAACACAAGAACTCAGTCAAAAAAGAGGAACCAACTTCTTCCCTGGTCCAACACCTTAAAGCCACAGGACACGATATTGACTTTAAAAAGACCAGAACTATCGCCAAAACTGAACACTTTAATAACAGAATAATAAGAGAAGCCATCGAGATAGAAAAACGCCCACACAGCATGAACAAACGAGATGATACCTCCTGCCTACCAGCCATTTGGAAACTCGCCCTTATTGACAAACGAGTCCCTAACACGAGGAATGACACCAGACCCACACTCACGAGGTCCACACAGGATGTCACCACCACACATCCACCCAGAAAGCAGACCCAAACCCACACTGATCAGGAAGCACGACCAAGGACCAGAAGCCAGACCGCAGCTGCAACATTAGCCATTTCAAACCCCTCCAATCCATACAAACAGCAGACAGACACCCACTACGAAGATGTAGCACGACCACAAACACGAAGCCAAACAACAGCAATGCAACTCACCAGCTCAAATCCCCCTGCAACTCACATTAATCTGAGCACAACCAAGCCCCCACCCAAACAGGACACACTCCCAGCCAATCAGAGCACAAAAAACCCCCATCCAATCAGAGCACAGCCAAGCTCCCACCCAATCAGTTCAAACCCCCACTAGCAGTTAAAAAGGAAGAAACAGCTGCAATCACACATTGCTCCCAGAAGCACGAAGCTGAAGCCTGAAGATGACGAATGAGACTTCGTCGAAACGTCGCCAAGACACTTCCAATTTTACACGGGAGAAAACCCGAATAACCAAAGACCTACATATATATATATGTATATATATATACATATGTATATATATATATAAACCTCAGAAAACACACATATATATATATATATATATATATATATATATATATATATATATATATATATATATATATATATATATATATATATATATATATATATATATATATATAGGTCTTTGGTTGTTCGGGTTTTCTCCGTGTAAAATTGGAAGTGTCTTGGCGACGTTTACGAAGTCTCATTCGTCATCTTCAGGCTTCAGCTTCGTGCTTCTGGGAGCAATGTGTGATCGCAGCTGTTTCTTCCTTTTAACTGCTAGTGGGGTTTGAACTCAGAAAACCTCAAAAAACCTCAGAAAACAAATATATATATATATATATATATATATATATATATATATATATATATATAGGTCTTTGGTTGTTCGGGTTTTCTCCGTGTAAAATTGGAAGTGTCTTGGCGACGTTTACGAAGTCTCATTCGTCATCTTCAGGCTTCAGCTTCGTGCTTCTGGGAGCAATGTGATCGCAGCTGTTTCTTCCTTTTAACTGCTAGTGGGGTTTGAACTGATTGGGTGGGAGCTTGGCTGTGCTCTGATTGGATGGGGTTTTCTGTGCTCTGATTGGCTGGGGTGTGTCCTGTGTTGGTGGGGCTTGGTTGTGCTCAGTCTAATCTGTGCTGCAGGGGGATTTGAGCTGGTGAGCTGCACTGCTGCTGTTTGGCTTCGTGTTCGTGGTCGTGCTACATCTTCGTAGTGGGTGTCAGTCTGCTGCATGTATGGATTGGAGGGGTTTGAAGTGGCTAATGTTGCAGCTGCGGTCTGGCTTCTGGTCCTTGGTCGTGCTTCCTGATCAGTGTGGGTTTGGGTGTGCTTTCTGGGTGGATGTGTGGTGGTGACATCCTGTGTGGACCTCGTGAGTGTGGGTCTGGTGGACCTCGTGAGTGTGGGTCTGGTGTCATTCCTCGTGTTAGGGACACGTTTGTCAATAAGGGCAGGTTTCCAAATGGCTGGTAGGCGGGAGGTATCATCTCGTTTGTTCATGCTGTGTGGGCGTTTTTCTATCTCGATGGCTTCTCTGATTATTCTGTTGTTAAAGTGTTCAGTTTTGGCGATAGTTCTGGTCTTTTTAAAGTCAATATCGTGTCCTGTGACTTTAAAGTGTTGGACCAGGGAAGAAGTTGGTTCCCAGAGAGAAATCATCCAGATGCCCTAAGCTCTACGGCCTCCCCAAGATACACAAAGAAGGAACCCCACTCAGACCCATAGTCAGCTCCATAAGCTCACCTCTACAAAACCTAGCCAAATTTCTCGCCAAACAACTACAGCCCTATGCAGAATCCATCGCCTCACATGTAAAAAACTCATTCCAGTTCATAGAGATCATAAAGAAACAAAACTTACAGCCCAGCGACCTACTCGTGAGCTTTGATGTCATATCCCTCTTCACCCAAGTGCCAATCAAAGAAGCCTTGACAGCTATCCAAAACAAATATAACCCCCCCAAGCACATACTAGATCTGACCAACCACTGCCTATCCAACACATACTTCATCTATAACGGACAAAAATACAAACAAATAGAAGGCGCACCCATGGGATCACCCTCTCACCTGTCATTGCCAACCTCTACATGGAACACTTTGAAACCCAAGCACTAGAAAAATCTGATCACAAACCCAAACTCTGGCTCAGATACGTAGACGACACCTTCATAATCTGGCCACACGGGAAAGAAAACTTGAAAACTTCCTCACACACCTCAATAGCCTACACCCCAAAATACAGTTCACCATGGAAACAGAAGTTAACAACCAACTTCCTTCCTAGATGTCTTAGTCTACAAGAAACCCAATGGCTCCCTAGGACACACCATCTACCAGAAGAAAACACACACAAACCGCTATCTGCATGCACTCTCACACCACCGAAAAAATTCAAGTGTTTTGAGATGGACAACAAATGTAGAGAATCTCTCTGCAATCACTTGTAAAATTGCACTGACCTAAAGGACTGTTTCAAATAAGCAGTATATATACCTGTTGAAGTTTGTTTCTAATTAATTTCTTACCAGCTCAAGGTAGGAAGCATCTCTCCCTATGGTGTCACCATGTTAAATTTCAGTTTTAATGGTTAAGATCAGGGTGAGTCAGTGGTTTGATCTGGAAAGTGGAAGGATCTGAAGGGCTATGCAGAATGATGAAGGCAATATCATTTTCCTGGCTATACTTAGATGTATTCCAGGTTGCTTACCCCTGCTGATGTGTAAAAGGAAGGCCTGAGGCTTTATAGGTGCACTCATCATATTGACCCGAGGATACACAAACACAATAACTCATTAAGCTAAGCTTCTACCTGAGACACGAAGATCCAAGGTTTTGCTTGACAGTCTCCTATGGGGAAATATTTCGAAATGTGTCCAGAAATATTGAATGTTTCCTCCAAAATGAAGGCAGAAAGTAGTAGCAAAGGATCATATCATTTGGTGGGGCAGGAGGAGAGTCTACCTCTTTAGGGCATGTCTTGAATCCATCAACAAGGAAACAATGCCATCGTGTAGCCATTGAAAATCACTTTGTTAGTTGCAAAGTTGTGTCCGACCCATCGTGACCCCATGAGCAACTTTCCTCCAGCCCTTCCTGTCCTCTACCATCCCCCGGAGACCATTTAAGCTCACGTCGACTGCTTCAGTGATTCCATCCAGCCACCTTGTTCTCAGTCGTCCCTTTCTTCTTTTGCCCTCAGTCTTTCCCAGCATTAGGCTCTTCTCCAGTAAGTCCTTCCTTCTCATTAGGTGGCCAAAGTGTTTGAGTTTCATCTTCGGGATCTGGCCTTCTAAAGAGCAGTCAGGGTTGATCTCCTCTAGGACTGACTGGTTGGATCGCCTTGCAGTCCAAGGGACCCGCAGGAGTCTTCTCCAGCACCAGATTTCAAAGGCCTCAATTCTTTGGTACTCAGCCTTTCTTATGGTCCAACCTTCACAGCCATACATTGCAACTGGGAAAACCATAGCCTTGACTATACGCACTTTTGTTGGCAGGGTGATGTCTCTGCTTTTTAGTATACTGTCTAGATTTGCCATAGCTTTCCTCCCCAGGAACAAGTGTCTTCTAATTTCTTGGCCACAGTCCCCATCTGTGGTGATCTTGGAGCCCAGGAAAATAAAATCTGTCACTGCCTCCATTTCTTCCCCATCTATTTGCCAGGAATTGAGAGAACCGGGAGCCATGATCTTAGTTTTCTAAAAATCACTTCCATCATTAAATAAGGGGTGTGGTGGCTCAGCGTTTAAAGATATGTTGAGCTTGTCAGCTGGAAAGCTGACAACCTGGGTTTGAGACCCGAGCGCCACGCAACAGGGTGAATTCCCATTACTTACCTCAGCTCCTGTCCACCTAGCAGTCGGAAAGTATGATAATGTGAGTAAATAAATAGGTACCGTTTAGGTGGGAAGTAACAGCATTCCATGCACCTTGGCATACAATCATGCTGGCCACCTGACCATGGAAATGCTCTCTCAGCTAAAAAACAGAGATGAGCACCACTCCCTAAAGTTGGAAACAACGGGACAGGGGAAAAGTTTTACCTTACCAACATAAAATAATTAAAATTGAAAGATGTGAGTGCCATGATGAGCTTCCAATGGGGCATATTACTATTACTATTAATCTTCTCATTGTTCCTATCACCCATCTCCTCCCACTTACTGTATGACTGCATGACTGTAACTTGTTGCTTGTATCCTTACGATTTATATTGATTGTTTCCTAGTGTGATTTGATTGCTTATTTGTACCCTATGACTATCACTCAGTGTTGTATCTTATATTTCTTGATGAATGTATTTTTCTTTTTATGTACCCTAAGACTGTGGTGGGTTGCTACCGGTAACCGGTACCAGTTTGGGCAAACCGGTAGCACCAATGATCACCTAGTAGCGAACCGGTTCCTCCCCACATTCAGAGTGGCCCACCTGCCTGCTCGGGCTCCTTTTTTACCTTCAAAAAGAACCCCCCACTAAAACCCAAGACAGAGAGCAAGAAAATGGCACAGCCCTCCTCCCATATATAAAAGGCACCACAGACAGAATCAGCAAGATCCTCCACAAACATAACATCAAGACAGCATTCTGCACAAACCAAAAATATCCACCATCCTAAGAAACCCCAAAGACAAAATTGAGTTAGAAAATCAAGGAGTATATGAAATCCCATGCACCGCCTGCCCCACCACATACATTGACAAACCAACAGAAGAATAAGTGCACGCATTGAAGAACACAAGAACTCATTCAAAAAGAGGAACTAACTTCTTCCCTGGTCCAACACTTTAAAGTCACAGGACACGATATTGACTTTAAAAGACCAGAACTATCGCCAAAACTGAACACTTTAACAACAGAATAATCAGAGAAGCCATCGAGATAGAAAACGCCCACACAGCATGAACAAACGAGATGATACCTCCGCCTACCAGCCATTTGGAAACCTGCCCTTATTGACAAACGTGTCCCTAACACGAGGAATGACACCAGACCCACACTCACGAGGTCCACACAGGATGTCACCACCACACATCCACCCAGAAAGCACACCCAAACCCACACTGATCAGGAAGCACGACCAAGGACCAGAAGCCAGACCGCAGCTGCAACATTAGCCACTTCAAACCCCTCCAATCCATACATGCAGCAGACTGACACCCACTACGAAGATGTAGCACGACCACGAACACGAAGCCAAACAGCAGCAGTGCAGCTCACCAGCTCAAATCCCCCTGCAGCACAGATTAGACTGAGCACAACCAAGCCCCCACCAACACAGGACACACCCCAGCCAATCAGAGCACAGAAAACCCCATCCAATCAGAGCACAGCCAAGCTCCCACCCAATCAGTTCAAACCCCACTAGCAGTTAAAAGGAAGAAACAGCTGCGATCACACATTGCTCCCAGAAGCACGGTTGAAGCCTGAAGATGACGAATGAGACTCAAACGTCGCCAAGACACTTCCAATTTTACACGGAGAAAACCCGAACAACCAAAGACCTATATACAAACACCCGTGAAAACCTCAGAAAACAAATATATATATATATATATATATATATATATATATATATATATATATATATATATATATATATATGTAGGTCTTTGGTTGTTCGGGTTTTCTCCCGTGTAAAATTGGAATTATCTTGGCGATGTTTCGACGAAGTCTCATTCATCATCTTCAGGCTGGTGTTTACTGCTTCGTGCTCCTGTTTTCATAGGTTTGTTTTCGAATTGTTTGTTTGTTTCGTATATTTGTTTTATACGATGTATATGTATATTTGTATATGTATATATTTATATACATACATATACATACATATATATTTATGCATATTTGTTTTATATTTGTTTATTTCGTATTTGTTTTCGTAGGTTTTCAAGGGTATATGTATGCAGGTTTTGGTATGTTCGGGTCTTTTCCCGTGTAAGATTGGAAGTATTTAGGCAATGTTTTGATGAGATCTCACTCATCATCTTCAGCCTTTGGCTTTGTTCTTATGTGTTCTTTGTTCTTTGCTCACATAAGAACAAAGCCAAAGTCTTTGGTTGTTCGGGTTTTCTCCCGTGTAAAATTGGAAATGTCTTGGCAATGTTTCGACGAAGTCTCATTCGTCATCTTCAGGCTTCAGCTTCGTGCTTCTGGGAGCGATGTGTGATTGCAGCTGTTTCTTCCTTTTTAACTGCTAGTTAAATATATATGTGTATATATGTGTGTGTATATATATATGTGTGTGTGTGTGTAGGTCTTTGGTTATTCAGGTTTTCTCCTGCGTAAAATTGGAAGTGTCTTGGTGACGTTTCAACGAAGTCTCGCCAAGACACTTCCAATTTTACGCGGGAGAAAACCCGAATAACCAAAGACCTACATACAACCACCCGCGAAAACCTCAGAAAACAAATATATATATTATAAAATATAATTCCTAGGAATCAGCAATGTAAGTAGCAATGGCAATGTACAATCAGAGATTGTATTCTTCTAACACAAACGGAATAAATCAATGACAAATCAGTAACATGCATGTTGCTAGACTGGGGAAAAAAATTCAAGTGTTTTGAGATGGACAACAAATGTAGAGAATCTCTCTGCAATCACTTGTAAAATTGCACTGACCTAAAGGACTGTTTCAAATAAGCAGTATATATACCTGTTGAAGTTTGTTTCTAATTAATTTCTTACCAGCTCAAGGTAGGAAGCATCTCTCCCTATGGTGTCACCATGTTAAATTTCAGTTTTAATGGTTAAGATCAGGGTGAGTCAGTGGTTTGATCTGGAAAGTGGAAGGATCTGAAGGGCTATGCAGAATGATGAAGGCAATATCATTTTCCTGGCTATACTTAGATGTATTCCAGGTTGCTTACCCCTGCTGATGTGTAAAAGGAAGGCCTGAGGCTTTATAGGTGCACTCATCATATTGACCCGAGGATACACAAACACAATAACTCATTAAGCTAAGCTTCTACCTGAGACACGAAGATCCAAGGTTTTGCTTGACAGTCTCCTATGGGGAAATATTTTGAAATGTGTCCAGAAATATTGAATGTTTCCTCCAAAATGAAGGCAGAAAGTAGTAGCAAAGGATCATATCATTTGGTGGGGCAGGAGGAGAGTCTACCTCTTTAGGGCATGTCTTGAATCCATCAACAAGGAAACAATGCCATCGTGTAGCCATTGAAAATCACTTTGTTAGTTGCAAAGTTGTGTCCGACCCATCGTGACCCCATGAGCAACTTTCCTCCAGCCCTTCCTGTCCTCTACCATCCCCCGGAGACCATTTAAGCTCACGTCGACTGCTTCAGTGATTCCATCCAGCCACCTTGTTCTCAGTTGTCCCTTTCTTCTTTTGCCCTCAGTCTTTCCCAGCATTAGGCTCTTCTCCAGTAAGTCCTTCCTTCTCATTAGGTGGCCAAAGTGTTTGAGTTTCATCTTCAGGATCTGGCCTTCTAAAGAGCAGTCAGGGTTGATCTCCTCTAGGACTGACCGGTTGGATCGCCTTGCAGTCCAAGGGACCCGCAGGAGTCTTCTCCAGCACCAGATTTCAAAGGCCTCAATTCTTTGGTACTCAGCCTTTCTTATGGTCCAACCTTCACAGCCATACATTGCAACTGGGAAAACCATAGCCTTGACTGTACGCACTTTTGTTGGCAGGGTGATGTCTCTGCTTTTTAGTATACTGTCTAGATTTGCCATAGCTTTCCTCCCCAGGAACAAGTGTCTTCTAATTTCTTGGCCACAGTCCCCATCTGTGGTGATCTTGGAGCCCAGGAAAATAAAATCTGTCACTGCCTCCATTTCTTCCCCATCTACTTGCCAGGAATTGAGAGAACTGGGAGCCATGATCTTAGTTTTCTAAAAATCACTTCCATCATTAAATAAGGGGTGTGGTGGCTCAGCATTTAAAGATATGTTGAGCTTGTCAGCTGGAAAGCTGACAACCTGGGTTTGAGACCCGAGCGTCACGCAACAGGGTGAATTCCCATTACTTACCTCAGCTCCTGTCCACCTAGCAGTCGGAAAGTATGATAATGTGAGTAAATAAATAGGTACCGTTTAGGTGGGAAGTAACAGCATTCCATGCACCTTGGCATACAATCATGCTGGCCACCTGACCATGGAAATGCTCTCTCAGCTAAAAAACAGAGATGAGCACCACTCCCTAAAGTTGGAAACAACGGGACAGGGGAAAAAGTTTTACCTTACCAACATAAAATAATTAAAATCAAAAGATGTGAGTGCCATGATGAGCTTCCAATGGGGCATATTACTATTACTATTAATCTTTTTATTGTTCCTATCACCCATCTCCTCCTACTTACTGTATGACTGCATGACTGTAACTTGTTGCTTGTATCCTTACGATTTATATTGATTGTTTCCTAGTGTGATTTGATTGCTTATTTGTATCCTATGACTATCACTCAGTGTTGTATCTTATATTTCTTGATGAATGTATTTTTCTTTTTATGTACCCTAAGACTGTGGTGGGTTGCTACCGGTAACCGGTACCGGTTTGGGCAAACCGGTAGCACCAATGATCACCTAGTAGCGAACCGGTTCCTCCCCACATTCAGAGTGGCCCACCTGCCTGCTCGGGCTCCTTTTTTACCTTTATCTTCTCAGCTAATTAGCAGGGCAGCTGTACTAATTGCCGCGCGATTCAGCTGTGCTCTCCCCAGCAGAAACGCGGAAGTGGAAAACCGGTAGCAACCCACCACTGCCCGGAGAGCCTATGTACCAAAGATAAATTCCTTGTGTGTCCAATCACACTTGGTCAATAAAGAATTCAATTCTATTCTAAATATTCCATATTTTAGGAATGACAGGGGGAAAGGGAAGGAAGGAAGAACTTTCCAGCAGCTCCCAGAAGTGAATTTTTGCAACCTTTTAAAGAGAGCTGTTCTTAATAACAAGGCAGCTGTCTAAGGAGAACATCTTCCCATTAAGATGCCATTAACTGCATTCCATGAGTGTATACAGGTGATTTCACACAAAGCACTCATTGAAAGCTTTGTGTTTAACCAAAGGGATGGCTTTTTAGCATGCAGCACGATTCAAACAAAACAAGTCAGATTATCTTCCAGGAATTTCAGCGGGTGAAATTTAAATACACGCTATATTCTTCCACTAACATCAATGTCCCAGCATGCTGGCAAAATGTCTTTTTTCCTCCCCCCATCTCTTTTCTCTTTTATTTTCTTTTTTTAAAAAAAATACTACCTAAAAACTAAACATGCAAATGTGGCTTTCGGATTTATCTCAATCATTTCAGATTTATCTTAAAGGGTAGCGTGAAAGCTCTCCTTTCACGCTACTTTTTAAGATGCTCTTGCACTTATAGGCCACAATACTTAAAAAGATCCTACTGTTTTATTGCAAAGCTCGGGAAAGTAGAATTTTAATTAGAGGCTTTTCCTCCCTAAACGAAGGTAATGCATTTTTAATAATTTGCCTATAAAGGTTCAAACAATCAAGCTAGGATGACTTCAAAGGAAACCAGAAAAATGATAACAGAATAACAAGAGTTGAAAGGAACCTTGGGGGTCTTCTAATCCAACCCCCTGTTTTAGCAGAAAACCCTATGCCATTCCAGACAGGTGACTCTCCAGTCTCTTTTTAAAAGCCTCCAGTGATGGAACATCTACAACTTCTGAAAGGAAGTCCATTAGTTAATTGTCCTGTTAGGAAATTTCTCCTTACTTCTAGGTTGCTTCGCTCTTTGATTAGTTTCCCTCCATTGCTTCTTGTCCTGCCTTCAGGTGCTTTGGAGAATAGCTTGATTCCCTCTTCTTTGTGGCTGCCCCTGAGATATTGGAACACTGCTATCATGTCACCCCCTAGTCCTTCTTTTCATTAAACTAGACATACCCAGTTCCAGCAACCATTCTTTATATGTTTTAGCCTCCTGTCCCCTAATCATCTTTGTTGCTCTTCTCTGAACTCTTTTTAGAATCTCAACGTCTTGTTTGTATCGTAGTGACCAAAACTGAATGTAGTATTCCAAGTGTGGCCTTAATATCACTATAAAGTGATATTAACACTTCACGTGATCTTGATTCTATCCCTCTGTTTATGTAGCCTAGAACTGTGTTGACTTCTTTGGCAGCTGCTGCACACTGCTGGCTCATATCTAAATGATTGTCCACTAGGAGTCCACAGTTACTGCTATTGGGCAAGGTGCCACATATACTGTACCTGTGCATTTTGTTTTTCTTGACTAAATGTAGAACCTTACTTTTTTTCATAACTTTTAATACACTTCTATGTTGAATAAGGTGGTATGGGATATAGGTCTGGCGATCTTATCAATCACTGCTGCTTGCAATCCTAGTTCTTATTTTCTCTAGACTACACATATCCAATTCCTGCAATTGTTCTTCATATGTTTTAGCTTCAGTACCAGGTCTGAATTGATACTAAGGCCGTAATCTGGATATTGATTATTTTGTGGCAATAGAAGAATTATGAGCCACGGGGACACCGTGGTTAGAGTGCAGCGCTGCAGGCTACTTCCGCTGACTGCCGGCTGTCTGCAATTTGGCAGTTCAAATCTCACCAGGTTCAAGGTTGACTCAGCCTCCAATCCTTCCAAGGTGGATCAAATGAGAACCCAAATTGTTGGGGGCAATAGGCTGACTCTGTAAACCGCTTAGAGAAGGTGTAAAGCTCTGTGAAGTGGTATATAAGTCTAAATGCTATTGCTATTTAATCTTGAGAGTCAAGCTAATTGGAATCCAGTGATGTTGGTGAAGTTGATCATGTAGTAATGACAACCAGTTCATATAATGTTTTGAGTTATTTATATGAAGCCAAGCCTTAAATGTTTCCATATCATCTTCTGATGATGATGACAATGATGACAATGATGATGATGATGATGATCATCATCTCTAGATTATTATCGCTAATTGTGTTACTATTTCTCTTTCCTGAAACACTCAAGATAGTTACCAAAGCATGAAAAATATAGGTCTGTGCCACCCCTCTTTTTAAAGTTTATTAAGGATGCTTTTATTGAGGCCATACAAAATTCTGTGATTTAGCTTCAAGAATTCAGGGATCCTTTACTATGGTAAGTTTTAATTGTACTTTATGGGATAAACTCAAATGTCAGAAGCAATAAGCCCACTGCAAATACATAGCAAAAAAGGCTCTAAGAGTTGTAAACCTAATCTTGCATAGCTTCTTTTCCAAAAACACCACACTACTAACCAGAGCATATAAAACATTTGCTAGACCAATTCTAGAATACAGCTCACCTGTTTGGAACCCTCACCATATCTCTGACATCAATACAATTGAACGTGTCCAGAAATATTTTACAAGAAGAGTTCTCCATTCCTCTGTAAACAACAAAATACCTTATCCCACTAGACTTGAAATCCTGGGCTTGGAAAACTTGGAACTCCGTCGCCTTCGACAAGACCTAAGTTTAACTCATAGAATCATCTATTGTAATGTCCTTCCTGTCAAAGACTACTTCAGCTTTAATTGCAATAATACAAGAGCAACCAATAGATTTAAACTTAATGTCAACCGCTTTAATCTAGATTGCAGAAAATATGACTTCTGTAACAGAATCATCAGTGCTTGGAATACTTTACCTGACTCTGTGGTCTCTTCTCATAATCCTAAAAGCTTTAACCAAAAACTTTCTACTATTGACCTCACCCCATTCCTAAGAGGACCATAAGGGGCGTGCATAAGCGCACAAACGTGCCTACCGTTCCTGTCCTATTGTTTTTTTCTTCTTCATATATATATATATATATATGTATATATATATATATATATATATATATATATATATATATATACTTATACCTTTATATACTATATAACCTTTCTGTATGATAGTTACATATATTGCTGTGACAAAATAAATAAATAAAATAAATAAATAAAATAAATATAAGTCCAAGTGCTATTGCTATTAGTAGCTGGATATTATGTCAAGACGCCAGTTATCAACTATGCAATATTCTTTCATTGACATCAATGTCACAGCATGCTAGCAAAATGTCTTTTTTCCTCCCCTGTGCCCCTCCTTTTTTTTTCTTTTATGTCCTTTTAAAAATTTTATTACCTAAAAACTAAACATGCAAATGTGGCTTTTAGATTTATCTCATCTGAAGCTCTCCTTTCACGCTACCATTTAAAATGCTCTTGCACACACAGGCCACAATACTTAAAAGACCATACTGTTTTACTGCAGAGCTCCAGAGAATAGATTTTTACATACAGACTTTCTCCCCTAAATAAACGTAATGCATCTTTAATCATTTGCCTATAAATGTTCATACAATGAGCTAGGGTGACTTCAAAGGAAACCAGAAAAAGGATACCAAAGCCTGTAATCTGGATACAGATTATTTTGTGGCGAAAGAAGAATTAGTAGCTGGCTATTATGGCAGCCATCAACCACATGATTGAAGCATCTCAATAAGGGGGGAAAAAATGTCAGCCTTTAATCATGCAGAAGTGGCTGCCATATGATTTTTTTATTTCCCCCCTAAATGCTTTTAAGAAGTGTTCTACATTCCTTAATATGGGTGACTATATTGGCACATGCATTATGTCAACTCACAAAGCATCCCTAGCCTGCTCTCGAGATACCATAGGCCAGGGGCATAGGAAAACGGTGAAGCAGCATGGCAGCCAAAAACCAAAGCACATTCCAGACATATCTCTCTCAAGGCTGTCTCCCAGGGTTACCCACAGCAGCCAGAGGGGACTGATCTCTACAACCTGCAAAATTGCTCCGTTGGTGAATGTGTCTGATAACACGTCTGGGCCGTAAATTACATGGGGTCACAGTTGGCTTCACTTGGAATGTGCCGACATGAAGCTCCTAGTAAATAATTGGATTTCTCTGGAAGCTTGGCTCAAGGCTCATGATTTCATTAGGGCATCCATCGGAACCCTGACACGTTACTTACTGCCTAGGAAACAACTTGGTCTTTAGCCCATTGGTTCTCAAGTTGTGGTGGAGTAAATAGCAACAGTAATAGCACTTAGACTTACATACTGCTTCATAGTGCTTTACAGCCCTCTCAAAGCAGTTTACAGAGTCAGCATATTGCCCCCAACGATTTGGCTTCTCATTTGACCAACCTTGGAAGGCTGAGTCAACCTTGAGCTGGTAAGACTCAAATTACCAAACTACTAGTAGCTGGCAGTCATCAGAATTACCTTCAGTACTGCATTCTAACCATTGTGCCACTGCAGTTCTGTGTCCACCAAGAACAAAATCTGTTTGACGTTGTGCAGGTAAAAAGGAGGCAAAATGTTTGTGCAAATTGGCTTCTGGGTTTTCTCCTTTTTGCCAACACAAGCTCATGGATCATTTGGTGGAGCACAAGGTTTGGGAACCTCTGAAGAATGCAAATTAAAACTCAATTATTCAAAGAGGTTTATTTATCCTTTCTCCGGTCTTAATACAAGGAAATGTATAGCTGTATTCATGACAGGGCAAGGGGAATTGACCCAGATTCAACTGTAACAATTTAGAAGGTCATAACACTGGGATTTTTGAGAATTGTTGCTTTAGAACCAGCCTGTTGAACAGCTTGACAACCAATGGAATAAAACCCAACTTGTTGAGACCACTCATGAGCTGTTGAAATCAATTCAGTCCATTCAATTGTAGTTGAACCAATGGGCTAAAACCCAACTTGTTGAGACCACTCATGAGCTGTTGAAATCAATTCAGTCCATTCAATTGTAGTTGAACCAATGGGCTAAAACCCAATTTGCTGAGATCAGTCATGAGCTGTTGAAATCAATTCAATATATTCAATTGCAGCTGAACCAATGAGCTAAAAACCAATTTGTTGAGACCACTCATGAACTGTTGAAATCAATTCAATACATTCAATTGTACAGTAGTTGAACCAATGAGCTGAAAACCAACTTGTTGAGACCATTCATCAGCTGTTGAAATCAATTCAATTCAATTCAATTCAATCATGTAATGGACTTGTGTACTATACTGTTGATGTTCATGGTTGTTTGAGTCCTATAGTTTGCTAAGATTCTCAAGACATTTCCATGTGTGGGACCATAACTTGCTAAATTCCTAGCCAATAAACATAGTGTAAGCCACCCTGAGTCTCCGGAGAAGGGCGGGATATAAATGTAAATAAATAAATAAAATAAAAATAAAGGTGTGCTACATGAGAATTAAGAGGTTACAAACAATCTAGAGGGCATACTAAATAAGGAGCAGACTGAGAATGATTCTACTAAGGGTTTGATCTAGATACATCTCTTTGCAGAACACTGAAAACCTTGTGATTTTACTATCTTCAGTGATGGGATTCTACTGGTTTAGACCAGTTCGGGCGAACTGTTAGCTCTGACTTTCAGCCATGAGCAAACCGGTTTGCTCCAATTTTGAAGTGGGCCTACTCACCCGCTCCTGCATTATACTCACTTATATTTCTGTTTCTGAAGCCCAGCTGATCGGCATGGCAGAGTGGATTGCCATGCCTCAGCTGTTTTCCTCGCTGGCAGCAATGCAGAAGGTGAGTTTTCTCCAAACTGTACACAGGCGCACAGCGAACCTGTTGTTAAACCGGTAGGATCCCACCCTTGACTATCTTCCATCTATGGAGAAAGAGAGAACACATTTTGCTAGCGTGAATAATTCTTGCAAACCGGCTCAGAAAGCTAGGGTGGATTATTTTTTTTTGTTACCCCTCCATTGCGTTATTCTTTTGTGATTAAAAATAATTTTTGCAACATTTTTATTTTATTTACTTTGGCTCAAGCTTTCGGAAGTCTGTAGTTAAAAGCAGCTGTTTAGCTTGGGTAAAATTTCAGCAAGCAGAAGTTCACTAATTTGGTTGATGTGGTGGGGGTGTTTGATTTTCTTTTGGCACTGTTTAAAAAGTTGGGCCAATTGTTACAGCTGCACATGAGGTAGCAATTACATCAACATTCAGGTAGCTTCAGTCCAGCTAGGTGCTATTCGGAAACCATCGCAGTGAAGCAAGCAGAGCAACAAGATGTGTTTTATATCTCAAGTTCATCTGTCCCTAATTAGTAGTGCTTAATGAACCATTCACCGCCCCCACCCATTTTGATTCTTGCGTTTTCCCCCTGGGGGATTTCCCAGCTGTTTTTGCTCTCCTGTTATAATTGAAATCAAACTTGTTTCCAACCTGTAATTGATAGTGAATTCAACCATTTTATGTTTGCCACGAGACTGACGGAAGATAGACGTCGGGCAGCGTTGTAACATATGGGCAGAGAATGTGTTTCTATTGTGGAAAGGAAATGCGTGTTGGGCTATCATTTGGTGATTTTCCAAAATAACTGATGCATACTTAAAACAAAGATGTGGACTTGTGCAGACGGTCATCATGCAAAATTTATATTAGCTGGGAGTTACCAGGAAGGCAAATGCTGGCATCTAACCCAGCTGTTCGTAGTCCTTATTCAGGTCTCTGCCCTGACAAAGAAACTGTTGAGAAAAGATGAATGACATTAAGAAGAGAATCCAGACTTTGCTGATAAGCTGATTTTTGGGGGGAGGAGAAGCAATAGCACTTAGATTTACATCCCACTTCATGGTGCTTTTACATCCCTCTCTAAATGGTTTACAGACTAAGCACATTGCCCCCAACATTCTGGGACCTCATTTTATTGACCTCGGAAAGAGATGAAAGGCTGAATCAAACTTGAACCAGTCAGGATCAAACTGCTGGCAGTCAGCAGAGTTAGCCTGCAATACTGCATTCTAATTACTACGTACTGGAGTAGAGTAGAGTAGAGTAGAGTAGAGTAGAGTAGAATAGAATAGAATAGAATAGAATAGAATAGAGTAGAGTAGAGTAGAGTAGAGTAGAATAGAATAGAATAGAATAGAATAGAATAGAATAGAATAGAATAGAATAGAATAGAATAGAATAGAATAGAGTGAAGTAGAGTAGAGCAGGATAGAATAGAATAGAATAGAATAGAATAGAATAGAATAGAATAGAATAGAATAGAATAGAATAATAGCAATAGCAACAGAACCTAAGACTTATATATTGTTTCATAGTGCTTTACAGTCGTCTCTAAGTAGTTTACAGAGTCAGCACATTGCCCCCAAAATCTGAGTCCTCATTTTACTGACCTCGGAAGGATGGAAGTCTGCATCAACCTTGAGCCGGTCAGAATCAAACTCTTGGCAGTGAGTTAACCTGCAATACTGCATTCTAACTACTGCACCACCATGGCTCATCATATCCAGTTGAATGTAATCATGACCAGCTACAAACCATAGTGAAGGCACTACACAATATGTTGACTGAAGAGTCATGCTGGCTACATGACCATGGAAATGTCTTCCAACAATTTTGGCTCTGTTGCCTAAGAAACACCACCCCCTAGAGTCGGAAATATCAGATTTACCTTTAAAGTCAGTAAACATTCCTCCTCTTCTCTTCTTACTCCCACTAAAATCTAATTCTTTTGGTTCCATTTCTCATCGTGCATTCAATTACTTAAAGGAATGAATTGATGAAACTTGTGGGTGGATGGATGTCAGTTAGATGAAGGATTTCTGGACAATAGAGACCACCCTTCTGCCCCCTCTGGTGGCTCAGACTGCTAAAACAGTCTGTTATTAACAGCAGCTGCTTGCAATTACTGCAGGTTCAAGTCCCACCAGGTCCAAGGTTGACTCAGCCTTCCATCCTTTATAAGGTAGGCAAAATGAGGACCCAGATTGTTGGGGGCAATAAGTTGACTTTGTATATAATATACAAATGGATGAAGACTATTGCTTGACATAGTGTAAGCCTCCCTGAGTCTTCGGAGAAGGGCGGGATATAAATGCAAATAAAAAACAACAACAACCCTTTTCTCACTGACAATTCCTGCTTTTACAAGTAGAGCTTTGCCATTTAAGGATATACAGTATTTATATCTTACAAATCAGACAGTAATGCTTCAGTAATGCTTCAGACAGTAATAGCTTCAGATACCTTTGACAAACTCTGTGGAGATTCTAAGTCGTCCAGTTTATGGTTGTCCAAAAGGTGCTTTTTCCAAAGGCAAATGGACTTTCTTGTTCTCTTTTTCCCCCTTGAAAACATTTCACTTCTCATCCAAAAAGCTTCTTCAGGAACTGAAGAAGCTTCTTGGATGAGAAGCAAAATGTCATCGGGGTGGGGTGGGGGGGGACAAGAAAGTCCTGTTGCCTTTTGAAAAAAGCCAAAGAGGTGAAATGGCACAGTGGTTAGAGTACAGCACTGCAGGCTACTTCAGCTGACTGCTAGCGGCAGTTCAGCAGTTCAAATCTCACCAGCTCAAGATTGTCTCTGTAAAACCATTTAGAGAGGGCTGTAAAAGCACCACGGAGCACTATATAAGTCTAAGTGCTATTGCTATCCTTAGGACTTTGACAAACTCAAAGATAAATATTACAAAACCGGGTAACTAGTTCAAAGAGAAACCTATGCAGATTTTTTTTTGGCCCTGAAAGAGCATCTCCATTTGTGTGATGGTGATGACGAAGATGACCTAAGTATTTTGATTTGATATTACTTTGAAAGCTGACAGATAAGCATTAGAGTATTCACTTGTGGTTAGAGGTGGACGGAGGAAAAAAAAAAAGAACCTACTTTTGCTTGAAACTTTTTCCTGGCTTTGATTTCTGTGATCAGCAATAAAATATGTACATTACAAGTAGGGTTTTTTTTTTTTATTTGAACGTTAGAAGTTTAAAGGCCCAGTTGATCTGCACTCTTGATCCTTCCTTTCTTTTTCTTTTTTTTAAAAAGGACACAGATCTGGGATGTCAAAAAGAGACAACAATCACGGAAAAGCCTCTTCTGCATTCTTCAATGGATGCTTGAAAAGAATTTTATATGCTGTGAACTTTGTCAGATGTTGACAAATGCTCACCGTGGTATTTTCTTCTTCTTCTTCAAACTACAATTTGGGATCATTTCAGAATGTTTTAGATCAGGGGTGTCAAACTTGATTTCATTGAGGGCCACATCAAGGTTGTGTTTGACCTCAGAGGGCTGGGGGAGGGCGTGGCTATGGTGGGTGTGGCCAGCTGGATGTCACTCATGTCAGGGTAGGGCAAATGTTATGGCAAGACTTCCTTGAGACCCTCCCTCACTCTCATTATAACCTTCCTTCCTTCCTTCCTTCCTTCCTCCCTCCCTCCCTCCCTCCCTCCCTCCCTCCCTCCCTTCTTCCTTCTCCTTTCTTCTTCCTTCCCCTCTTTCCTTATTTTTCCTTCCTTGCCCTCTTCCCCTCTTTCCTTCTTTTTCTTTCTCTTTTCTCTTTCCCTTTCTCCTTTCCTGTCTCTTCTTGCATGCTCAGATGCAAAATTTTTCCTTTTGTTTTATTTTTAGATTGTTTTGATAGCCCTCTGCCAGCAAAAATGGAGCTTGGGGGGGCAGCTCTCCCAGCTCCATTTTCGCTGGAGGAGGCACTCCAGGCTGGTCCTTTGCTGTTTCCAGGCCAGCCCCATGGGCCTGATCTAAGCACCCCGTGGGCTGCCACAGCCTGGGGGCTTTGAGTTTGACGTCCCTGCTTTAGATGAATACTTGGGTTGTGCATAGGTATATTTAAGGCAGTCAGAAGGCTAGAAGATTTGAAAAAAAAAAGTTCTATCTTTCCATCTTCTCTATTTCTCTCTGTCTCTCTATCATCTTCAATCTGATTTGTAAGCTTCTGTGAGGAAAATGGAGAAAAGCCATGTTGTTATCCTTGCAAAAGAGAAGCCTAAACCTAAAACAAGCTTATTTTTCAGTTCATTTCTTAGTAACATATAAACATGCCGAGGCAGGAAAAGAGGTTGTTTGCCTTTAGTTTCTCCCAGGATGTTTATTTTGTTGGTTTTCCAATTTTCTGCTCCAACTTACAACTACGGTTCTCCATCAAGTACCAAACAGAGTTGCCCATGCTTAACTTTCCAGATATAAAATCCTCAAACAGATTGATGCTTTAATACATGCATAGAAACACATTGCATTAACTCAATGAAAGGTTGCAGAATTTCTTTTTGTGCTTTGGCAGCACTGACAAAGCTGGAAATTCCAAGAAACGTTCATATCCTCAGTTTTGTTCGATCAGATTTCCTGATTTATATGAAAGCATAAGGGATTTAAGAGCCTTCCACCATGAACAAGAAGGATTTCCCCTCCCCCCATTGGATTATTGTCCTGTCGTGTCCCACCCCCACTCCGATGAACGAGTCAAGGAAGTCCGTAACAAACTTGGCAACGAAGCCTCTGCAGCTTGCCAAGTTCCTTCGAGGTTTATCAGGGCGGGCAGGAGTCCAAGTTGTGACTTCAGCGATAGGGTCCCATATCAGCAAACTAGAGAAGACTTTGCTTGACTCAGGGTTGGAATGCCAAAAGCAGTCCTTTATATAGGCTGTGGGGTGTGGCTCCAAGACTCAGCATTTATCCAGGCCTGCCCCACCCTTCCTTCTGCTGGCGTCGGCTCTCAGATCTCCGGAAGTGAGGGTCCCCCTACTCTGAATTGTCTTCAGCTGGATCTGCTTTCATCGTCTGGGAAAGGAAGGGGTCAGAGTGAGTAGGCCCAGGTAATTCCACTACCTGGCTGGCTTCCTGCTCTGAAGACTGAGCCAAAGGAACACACGCTGTATGAATGAGGTTTATTGGCCTTCTCCTTTCATCCTTGAATCCTCTCCAGGCATGGGGCCAGGGCTGGGGGCTGGAGTCATGACATGACATTCATCTTCATTATCAGACTCGGAGTCTGATAAAAGGCCCGGTTGGAGACAGGAGGGGCCTGGCTGAGGAGAGGAGGGGGGTGGGCGAGTCACAACATGTCCCTTTATGTCATGGGTGGGTTCTACTTACCTTTACTACCGGTTTGCAATGGGGCTGCGCGCATGCACTTGCTTTGTTCACGCACGCATATGCAGAAACTTCCTGATGACATCCGGGTCAGTGGGCAGAGTCTCCCACTGGATTTTACTACCGGTTCTTGTAAACCGGTCCAAACCTGGGGCAATCCACCAGTGCTTTATGTGTAATATAACCAGTGGTGGGAATCAAATAATTTAACAACTGGTTTTCTGCCCTAATGACCGTCTGGGTGGGTGTGGCCATGGTGGGCATAGCCAGGGGGGTGACAAGAAGCACTTGGCCTCCCTGAAGCCTCCTGGGAGTGAAAACGGGCACCCTCTTGCACCCTGTTTTGGGACTAGTAGGCCTCCCTGCACTTACCTTGGAGCCAAAATCGGGCACATGGGGTCTCCTATAAGGGGTGGGGGGGGAGGGGCCAGCCAGCAATCTAACTACTGGTTTACCTGAACCAGCCTGAACCGACTGAATCCCATCACTGAATCTAACCACATCAGAATGAATAACTGAAGCAAAATAAGTCCGTGCAGGAACTGGAATCACATCTGGTGTATTATTTGATCCATAAAACTTATAAAGACCTGATTGCAGGTTTGCTGTGTCTTGTACTTGGGGCATAGCTAGTGGCAGTTTCAGCTGGCTTCAGATGATCTCAGAAATTTGAGCTGAATCATATCTAGTTAATAATAATAATAATAATAATAATAATAATAATAATAATAATAATAATAATAATAATAATAATAATAATAATAATAATAATAATAATATTTTAATTTGTATACCGCCCTTCTCCCGAAGGACTCAGGGCGGTGAACAGGCAGATAAAATATAAATACACACAGTAATTAAAAGCATCCCTTAAAAAACTAATTCAAATGCCCAAAAATGTTAAAAAACGTACTCCCCCGTAAAATAACAAAATTTTAAAAACCCATCCAATAAAAATAAAAATCAGGCTAGTCCAGCCATACGAAATAAATAAGTTTTAAGTTCGCAGCGAAAGGTCCTAAGGTCAGGTAATTGTCGAAGTCCGAGGGGAAGTTCGTTCCACAGGGTCGGAGCTCCCACAGAGAAGGCCCTCCCCCTGGGGGCCGCCAGTCGACACTGAGGAGTCCCTCTCTGTGGGAGCGTACCGGACGATGGGAGATAGAAGCCGGCAGTAGGCGGTCCCGTAGATAGCCCGGTCCTAAGCCATGGAGCGCTTTAAAGGTGGTAACCAATACCTTGAAGCGCACCCGGAAAACAACAGGTAGCCAGTGCAGTCTGCGCAGGATAGGTGTTATGTGGGAGCTCCGAGACGCTCCCTCGATAACCCGCGCAGCCGCGTTCTGAACTAGCTGAAGTCTCCGGGTGCTCTTCAAGGGGAGCCCCATGTAGAGAGCATTGCAGTAGTCCAGGCGAGAGGTAACGAGAGCATGAGTGACTGTGCATAAGGCATCCCGGTCCAGGAAGGGACGCAACTGGCGGATCAGGCGAACCTGATAAAATGCTCTCCTGGAGACGGTTGCCAAATGGTCTTCAAAGGACAACCGACCATCCAGGAGCACGCCCAAGTTGCGTACCTTCTCCATCGGGGCCAATGATTCACCCCGACAGACAGCCGCATCTGCAGCTGACTGTACCGAGGTGCCGGCATCCACAGCCACTCCGTCTTGGAGGGATTAAGTTTGAGCCTGTTCCTCCCCATCCAGACCCGTACGGCTTCCAGACACCGGGACAGCACTTCGACAGCTTCACTGGGGTGGCCCGGGGTGGAAAAGTACAGCTGGGTGTCATCAGCGTACAGTTGGTATCTCACCCCAAAGCCACTGATGATCTCACCCAGCGGCTTCATATAGATGTTGAACAGGAGGGGTGAGAGAATCGACCCCTGCGGCACCCCATACATGAGGCACCTTGGAGTCGATCTCTGCCCCCCTGTCAACACCGTCTGCGTCCGATCAGAGAGATAGGAGGAGAACCACCGATAAACGGTGCCTCCCACTCCCAACCCCTCCAACCGGCGCAGCAGGATACCATGGTCGATGGTATCAAAAGTCGCTGAGAGGTCTAATAGGACCAGGGCAGAGGAGTAACCCCTATCCCTGGCCCTCCAGAGATCATCCACCAGTGCGACCAAAGCTGTCTCCATACTGTATCCGGGCCGGAAGCCGGACTGGAACGGGTCTAGATAGACAGCTTCATCCAGGTACTGGGGTAGCTGACACGCCACCACACTCTCTACAACCTTCGCCGTAAAGTGAAGATTGGAGACTGGCCGGTAGTTCCCTAAAACAGCTGGGTCCAGGGAAGGCTTCTTGAGGAGGGGTCTCACCACCGCCTCTTTCAAGGCCGCGGGAAAGACCCCCTCCTGCAAAGAAGCATTTGTAATCCCCTGGAGCCAGCCTCGTGTCACCTCCTGAGTAGCCAGTACTAACCAGGAGGGGCACGGATCCAGTAAACATGTGGTGGCGTTCATCCTACCCAGCAACCTGTCCATGTCCTCGGGAGTCACAGGATCAAAGTCATCCCAAACCACCTCAACAAGACGGGCCTCAGAACCCTCGCCTGGATCTACCCAATTTTGATCCAATCCGTCCCGAAGCTGAACGATTTTGTCGTATAGATAACTGTTAAACTCCTTGGCACGCCCTTGTAGGGGGTCCTCCCGCCCCTCCTGTTGAAGGAGCGAGCGGGTCACCCGAAACAGGGCGGCCGGGCGGTTATCTGCCGACGCAATGAGGGAGGAAACGTAGGAACGCTTCGCAACCCTCATTGCCACTAGGTAGGTCCTACTATAGGACCTAACTAGTGTCCGGTCAGCCTCAGAGCGGCTGGATCTCCAGGCACTCTCTAGGCGTCTTCTCCGGCGCTTCATCTCCCTCAGCTCCTCGGAGAACCAAGGAGCTGGTTGAGACCGACGCCGGGTCAGAGGCCGCAAAGGCACAACACGGTCCAAAGCTCCAGCCGCGGCCCGTTCACAGGCCGCAACTAGCTCTTCAGTCGAGTCGTGGGCCAGGTGTTCGGGAAACGGCCCAACCTCTCCGGGTCCATCAGGCGCCTGGGACGGAACCAACGCATTGGTTCTGTCTCCCTGCGGTGGTGGGTAGTGGTCAGAAAGTCTAGACGAAGGAGAAAATGATCTGACCATGACAAAGGTTCAACAGCTAAATCATTTAAAACCAGATCATTAGACCACTGGCCAGAGATAAAAATCAGGTCTAGGGTACCTCCCCCGACGTGGGTAGGGCCGTCAATTAACTGAATCAGGTCCATGGCCGTCATGGAAGCCATGAACTCCTGAGCTGCCGAGGATGCTACGCCGGCTGATGGCAAATTGAAATCCCCCATGACCAACAGTCTGGGGGTTTCAACTGCCAACCCGGCCAGCAACTCCAACAGCTCAGGCAGAGCTGTAGTCACGCAGCAAGGAGCCAGGTACGTGATCAACAAGCCCACCTGAGTTCTACGACCCCACTTCACGAAGAGGGATTCACACCCAGCTATCTGAGGCACAGTGGTTTCCCTCAGCTCAAGACTCTCCTTAATGATAACCGCCACCCCTCCACCCCTACCCTGGGCCTTCGGCTGATGGAATGCTCGGAAACCTGGTGGGCACATCTCCACTAGGGGAACCCCCCCTTCGGTGCCCAGCCAGGTCTCCGTAATGCCCATAACGTCCGCGGTCCCTTCCTGAATAAGATCTGAAATCAGGGGGGCTTTATTAACCGCGGACCTGGCATTACATAGCATCAGCCGGAGGCCCAGGTCCCGATTACCCTGGCCACTCGGGTCACGGGAAATTTCTGGGGCCGGAGCACGCAATCGTCAGAACAGCGAGGGCGAGCCCCCGAAACCTGATGTGGCCCCCCCTTCCGTCATATCTGCCTCTCCCACTTACCGTAGTAATAGCTCAACCCTGACAAACTGGAACGACGCCCCTCGCCATAACCCCAGGACCTATTAAGTTACCGCCGCGAACACATGGTGGACCTAGCCCTCTCCCTGACGGGTTTCCCCCACCCACCCATCCACCCCCCTACCCCTCCCAACCCGAACCCGTCAGTTCCCACCCTCCCCTTAAAATTCCCATTAAAACTCCCCTTAAAAAACCGATTAAAACAGTTAATTAAAAATCCCCTGAGTCTCCTATTTTTGGCATGCCACCTCTCGGGGTTCCAAAACCCGTCCTCAAGATGGGCCCTCGATAATGTGGAGGCTAAGCTGGGAGGCAACCCAAAAAAAAAAACATCAAAAAACAACAACAACCAAGGACAATAGATGAGAGGTCAAATAAATAAATGTTAGAAGAAGACATAAAAGCCACTTGGGTACTACTGACAAGAAAATGAAGACTCTCCCAACTTTACAAGTGCAACTGATTTTAGCCTTCCATATAGAGCAAATAATAGAAAATTACAGCAAGAGGTTTGCAATCCTAATTTTGCCTATAAATAGATGGTGTCTGAAAGCTGACTGCATCCTAGAATTTTTGTGCAAAACCATGAACGTCCTTCTAATAAATATCATTGACCGGAACTTTGAAAAGCTTATTCTTTGGCTGATCTCTTTTCATCTTAATGGTATGGAGGAAAGCTTGATAGACCAGAGTAATTGGGGGGGGAAAAGGTTTATTTGTTTGGGAAAGATCTAGTGTATACTGTGTGAGAACTTGACAGCTAATGAATTTCAGGTATACCTTCTTAACTGTGCCAGCCAATACAAGTGATTCCAATCAATTAAAAGAAGAGTATTCAGTAAGTCTTACAATGAGCCATTAAACAAATTTGTTTCTTTTCTAAGCCAACACTTCTGATAAAACACTTCTGATATTCCAGTCTGGCTATTAATTTATTCTGAAGTCATAATGGCAGTTGGAAATGGCTAGGACATCCCTAACCCATGTAATACCTTGGTTCACATTTTATGCAATACAAAATGTGATGGGAGGTTGGGGGGTGAGCTGGTGACCCCTTTGCTGTCTTAATTTAACTTTTTGTTTAGACTTTAGAGGAACATAGATGCTTGGGAGGTGGGATATTTTCCTGCATGGTGTAAACAAGGAGAAGAAATACCGAAGAAAAAAAAAGTGGTTTCCTTCCTTCCTTCCTTCCTTCCTTCCTTCCTTCCTTCCTTCCTTCCTTCCTTCCTTCCTTTCTTCTATGTGTTCATAACATGGCAACAAAGATTCTAGGCAAGGACATCCTGCACTGTGAGGTTGGGAAGAGTTGGCATAAAAGCCACCTTGACTTCCTGGACTCATTGGGACACATGTCTAATAAACCCAAGAATAAAATGAGGCAGGCCCAAGTTCAAGTTAATTCTCAGCCATTGAAGCTCAGTGAATGTTCTGGAGCTGGATGGTATCTCTCAGCTAAAGTTTTCTTTCAAGTTTAGGGAATAGGGTGGTGAGAGAGAGTCCTATCTATGCTATTTCATGTCCTTGGAGAAAAGCTGAGTAACACATTTAATAAATCCTCACTATCATCATCAACAGAAGGAATCAAAATAGTAGTCATACAGAGTCTTCTCCTCCTCCTGTCCTCCTCCTCTTCCTCCCCCTCCTCCTCCCCCTCCCCCTCCTCCTCCTCCTCCTCCTCCTCCTCCTCCTCCTCCTCCTCCTTTTTCTCCCTCTCCCTCTCGTTTAGTTCTTTGCCCTAAAACAGTGTTTCAACACTGAGTGTCAAAACGGGGGGAGCCCGTGTGTGCGCCAGAAACTGGAAATGCAGCCATATAGTGCACATGTCAGGCTGCCTCTGATTATATTTAGGAAATAATACACCTTGACTTCATTTGCAAATAAAGAAAAGTACTTTTACTAAATACATCCGGACTGCAGCAGTATAAAGTTGGATCTGAGACAAAATATGGCTAACATTCCATATCCCATTGTTAGTCCCTCCTCCCCCATGAGGTCAGCAGGTCTGGTCCAATGCCAGCTCCTTCTCGGCCCCCCGTGGTAATCTTCTTCCGCAGGTCTCTGGCTGTAAATCATCTCAGGAATGCAATGTCCGTTGAAAGCCCGCGCTCTAACATTCTTGCTGAATTCAAACCGTCAATCTCCCCTCCCCTTGATCTCATGTCAGACGACACTCTTAAAGGGCCCTCTCTACTTAACCTGAATCCATGAGCTATTTACATTACACATAAAAACCCCATTGCAATCTAACTACTGAATATAAAGAGTACAAAAGGATGTGAGGATTGGAGTGGAGGCTGACAGCACATCTGCATACTGGGAAGATGATCTTCTGGTTTCCAGCATGCACATGCGCACCGGCCACCTGGTCTTCTGGTTTCTGGTGTGCATGTGCACGCGAAGACCAGCGGGCCGGTGTACATGAGCCTGCCAGAAACAGGAAGATCATCTTCCTGGTATGCAGATGCGCACCAGGCGGCTGCTCTTCCGGTTTACGGCGCTTCCGCGTGTGTGAAGACCAGCTGGCTTGTGCACTGGAACCCAGAAGAGCAACTGGCGATGGCTCGCGTGCCCAGAGAGATGGCTCTGTGTGCCACTTCCGGCACCTGTGCCATAGGTTTGCCATCACGGCCATGTAATGTCATCTTTGCAGCTAATGGTTCCTACCGTACCTGTAAAATGGAGGTTTCCCCCACAATTGTCTTCCCTGCTATATGTCAACCTCAGAAAGCCACATGTAGGCCTTGTGATGGATAGGTAGCCTATTAATAAATTCACTATTGGTGATGAAGTTGATAGGGTTTTCCCCTGAGTGCAGTCTTTGTTCTCGTTCTGTAGAAGCTACCCAGTTATACTTAACTTTTGTCACCCTGGGCAGCAGGAGTCTTATGAATGCTTTAAATAGTTGTAGGTCTTCAGTGACCTGAATGCTATCTAAGACCTTTGTCTCTTTGTCATCTAGCCTTGCAATTTTCCTGCCTGTCTAGGAAAACAAAGGCAAGGGTTGTCATGCACCTAATTAGTTAGAAACCTTGGCCTATGGACTACTCTACGTCTGATAGACTTAGAAGCTGAACTTTAATAACCTGGAGAAGTATAAGGCGAAATAATTGATGACATAGATTAAATTTGACAGAAGAAAACTGCATACACAGCTGTATTATTTGCAGACTTACCAGGCATGACTACTAGCGGGACACTCACTCAATTGATGAGTTCCTTTCATGTTTTGGCCCTGGTAGACTAAATTGGCAGTAGAAGAAATCTTATAAACAGCTGGCAAGTTGGACTTCCCACCTAAGGTATTCTCACCACGTCCTGTGTAATGATACGTTGAGAGATTGACAGAATTTAAAACACTGGTTAGGCTTCTGGCTATTCCAACCCTTAGCTGCAAAGCACAATCAAGAAAGCAAGATTCTCCATGTGTTTCTTAATAAGCTTTAATGCCAAGATGTTGGCGTTCAGAATTTTTGAGAACTGTGATAGATTCTTAGTCATCCAGGTCATGGTTGTCTCAAAGGTGCTTTTATTTTATTTTCCGAGAGACAACTGGACTTTTTGGTTTTTCTTTGAAAGACGCTTTGCTTCTCATCCAAGAAGCTTCTTCAGCTCTTGGGATCAGAGGCAGAGCTGAGGAAGCTTCTTGGATGAGATGCAAAATGTCTTCAAAGAAAAAAAAAACAGAAAGTCCAGTTGCCTCTTTAAAAAAGCACCTTTGGGAACAACTCCTTTGTTAGTGAGCTCTTTAAGTTGAGATCTCTTTGATTCTATTTTTTTATTTTCAGAATGTCTGCATGGTGGACTCTGTAATACGTTTTTATAAGCCCACAAGGAGGCCACCCTTCTGTTGAATATATGTTTAAGATACCCCCTTTTCTTTCTTAGACTCATCAGAATCTCTTACACTGATGTTGTGAGAATGACAACTATAGGGTACAATGCAGAGTCACACCTCCCATCCTTCGTGTGATGAGCTAAAGATTGTACACCAAGGGAGATAACCTTTACTTTCCAGATATTGGTAAATTACAATGATCCAAAGCCTCTACCCCGATATATGTCCAATTAGTTTCTACCTATCTGGCATGATCCAAAATCAGGCCTTCCCCATGTTTTCTATACAGTGATAATCATTTTGCAGAAAGGAAACAGTGTAATGTGAGATTGGAGCCACTGCTAGGAAAGAACTATCTTGATTCAAGTCTAACTTTACCTGTGGGAGTTACATGGATGACTTTGAGCCATGTCTAGCTCCGCCTTTGATCCCAGATTCCTTAACCAAGTTGTGTGGCTTGAGAAGATATACTACTTTAAGGAAAAGTGGGATATAAAACAGTTGAATAAACCTGGGAGTTCAGATTAAACTGGTAGACTTCCTTCCTTCTTTCCTTCCTTCCTTCCTTCTTTCCTTCCTTCCTTCCTTCCTTCCTTCCTTCCTTCCTTCCTTCCTTCCTTCCTTCCTTCCTTCCTTCCTTCCTTCCTTCCTTCCTTCCTTCTTTCCTTCCTTCCTTCCTTCCTTCCTTCCTTCCTTCCTTCCTTCCTTCTTTCCTTCTTTCCTTCCTTCCTTCCTTCCTTCCTTCCTTCCTTCCTTCCTTCCTTCCTTTTATTTAATTTTATTTATTTTGTCACAACATCATACAAAAAGATTATACATATATATACATCTGTATATATATATATACAAGTATATACATATACTTCATATATACATATGAAGAAGAAATATATATATATATGAAGAAGAAAAGAAAAACAATAGGACAGGAATGGTAGGCACGTTTGTGCTCTTATGCACGCCCCTTTTGGTCCTCTTAGGAATGGGGTGAGGTCAATAGTAGAAAGTTTTTGGTTAAAGCTTTTAGGATTATGGGAAGAGACCACAGAGTCAGGTAAAGTATTCCAAGCACTGATGATTCTGTTACAGAAGTCATATTTTCTGCAATCTAGATTAAAGCGGTTAACATTAAATTTAAATCTATTGGTTGCTCTTGTATTATTGCAATTAAAGCTGAAGTAGTTTTTAACAGGAAGGACATTACAATAGATGATTCTATGAGTTAAACTTAGGTCTTGTCGAAGGCGACGGAGTTCCAAGTTTTCTAAGCCTAGGATTTCAAGTCTGGTGGGATAAGGTATTTTGTTGTTTTCAGAGGAATGGAGAATTCTTCTTGTAAAATATTTCTGGACACGTTCAATTGTATTGATGTCACAGATGTGGTGAGGGTTCCAAACAGGTGAGAATTGGTCTCCAAGGTCTTTAACGGGGTGGAAGGATCCTTCCTTCCTTCCTTCCTTCCTTCCTTCCTTCCTTCCTTCCTTCCTTCCTTTCCCCTTTTTTGTTGCAAAACATGAGCCAACTAGAGAAAAGGACATGTGTATACACATAATGAGTTAAAAATATATTTTGCACCTTAATCATTCGTGGTAGTTTTATTCATGGAAACTGTTAAGAGGCTGAGTACTATGTGATAAATACTTTAAGTCAAATCAAGGTGCACAAATTACCTCTACCTTTTGGCTCATTCCCTCTGAATGATGTGTATTGTGGCAAAATGCTCTTAAAACAGATGCATTTGCCACAAGGAATGTCTGCGATATCTACTCTTTCTTGCACTCAAGTGCTTTTCCTGTCTAACATCAAAAAACAGTGTGAGAAGTTATATCGTTTCAGAAAATCATTACATGTGACCTAAACCCTGATGAAGTACAATTAATTCTGGTATAATTTCCCCCTATTAATTATCAGATCAGAGGTATTTATTTACTTTCTATTGGTATAAATATTAGGCTTAAGACACAACCTCCTTTATTGAAATTAATAGTGTTTTAATAATTCAGAGTAAATGAAACACCATGAAGAAATCCTAAGGCTGATGTATTGTAGGCACAAACGTAGGTTCAGAATGCTGCATTATTATCTACTCAATTTTAATGAAATGAGAGAGGACAAATAATAAACTGTACTGAGACTTTTAAAGCTACAGAGCTTTAAATCATAGGGTATGTTTTTCATCTAAAAAAATACCAGAAACAAAAACTAGCAATGACACATTAGTTTTGTGCGTCTGTAATTATCAATGATTCATACTAACAAAAATGTGTGAATAAGTAAGTTACTCACAGAGGAAGCGTAATATGCAAGTAGGTAGTATAGGTAGTTACTTGGATTACATTTCTTCATCTCTCCCTCTGTCTGTCTTTTTACTTTTTTTTTTGATGATTAATTGTAATGGACTCTGATTCTTTTATGAACTTTTTGAAGAAAAAATAGAATGTTTGTTGAGGACTGAATTGTGCTTAGTAATCACTACTTGTTTTGTGACTCGTCCTCCCTCCTCTCCTCAGCCGGGCCCCTCCCATCTCCAACCGGACCTTTCATCAGACTCCGAGTCTGATAATGAAGATGAAAGGCCTGTCATGACTCCAGCCCCTGGCCCTGGCCCCATGCCTGGAGAGGATTCAAGGAGTGAAAGGAGAAGCCCAATAAACCTCACTCATAAAGCGTGTGTTCCTTTGGCTCAGCCTTCAGAGCAGGAAGCCAGCCAGGTGGTGGAATTACCCGGACCTACTCCCTCTGACCCCTCCCTTTCCCAGACGCTGACAGCAGATCCAGCTGAAGACAATTCAGAGTAGGTGGACCCTCACTTCCAGAGATCTGAGGGGGACACCAGCAGAAGGAAGGGTGGGGCAGGTCTGGATAAATGCTGAGTCATGGAGCCACACCCCACAGCCTATATAAACGAACTGCTTTTGGCATTCCAACCTTGACTCAAGTAAAGTCTTATCTAGTTTGCTGATATCGGACCCTATCGCTGAAGTCACAACTTGGACTCCTGCCCGCCCTGATAAACGTCGAAGGAACTTGGCAAGCTGCAGAGGCTTTGTTGCCAAGTTTGTTACGGACTTCCTTGACTCGTTCGTCAGAGTGGGAGTGGGACACAACAACTTGGGCCTTGGTCACAACAACAAAAGATATATGCCTGACCCCTCTGCCCCCTAGATACATGAAATCTTATTTGCCTATTCCCAGGGGAAGGCAAGCAGTCTGGAAAAGTCTCTTAAATTGCTGATGTATTTTTTTCACATGTGGTTGCTCTGGTTGCTCGCCCCTGACAGGAAGATAGAAAGACAGAAGTTCAGACTTTGGACTGTATTCTCCTGAGGTTTAGTAGAGCAGTTTCTATGCATATTAATACCAGCTTTTAATTCCATCTTGTTTTCACTTTTCCACTTCAGTATCTGACAAAATGCCAGAAATATAGTGATTGTTGCTAACACCCTCTCGTAATAAAAAAAAAAAAAATCTTGGAAATTAGACTCGAAGTACCATTAACACATTTTTTTTTCTTTACTATATAAGACCATTAAGGCTTTGATACTATAAAAACAAATCTACCATAACTGAGTTGAGTATGTGACACGTATATTATGGAGAAACAGTTGCTGAATCTTGAAATGAAGGATTTGGAAGTTTATTTCCGATTACACTTTCTTCTTTTATAGATGAACATGTTCTTTTGGGGGGAAAAATAAAACCGGGGGGGAATTGGTAACTACGTCTTCATTTACTTAATAACCGCATGGTTTGTTTTTCAGTCTGATCACAAGTTGTTATGCATGTAACACAACGTTTTTATTTAAAGATTTATACGGCAGACCATCTAAAGCAACCCTGGAAGGCTCACAGCATGAAAACCGTTTAAAAAAAACATTTTTTAAAAAAAAAATAGTTGCTTTCCTACATCATTTTGAACTTGATATTAAATCATGAACTTGTCATTGATTATGGACTGGAAGACTCTCTGGTGAGCTTGTTCTAAAAGCATCCAAAATGTATACATCACTCTAATCTAAAAAGACCTTCAGTGTTGTACTGGAGGGATAGTACTCATACCAAATAAGATAATGAAAAATCAATTATCCTTGTCAACAGCTGCAGCTCTGCTTCTTTCTTTACCAAAACGTTGTAATTGCTTAATTTCTGATAGCTTCCCAAAAACAGCTTGATTTTGTAAGTACCTTTCCAAATGCCCAAAAAATGACAGCTACCCCTTTTCTTGGTACGAAATGTTTCAGTGGAGGGGAAGCCTCCAGAGACCATGACCATTTTTAGCTGTCTCTTAATCACACCTCAAGATCTTTACCCTCTCTTCCTCTTTAATCTAAACGGGCAGAAGATTTCTGGAAAAGAGGGCTAAACTCTTTGTTTCTGAGTCACTGAGGGCCTTATTGACAATGGCTACCTCCTTGAGTTGCTGTTGTGTCTGCACCCCCCCCCCAGCTTTGCTGGCTGAGGGACTCTGGGAGTTGAAGTCCACAAGTCTTAAAGGGACCAAGGTTGGAGACCCCTGCTCCAGAGGATGGTAGAGGACAGGAAGGGCTGGAGGAACGTTGTATAAGAATCAGCTTTGACTTTTCCCACCATTTCAGTTCTGCATCTATGAATCCATACCACCTTGCACCGGTCATTATTGCAACAAATAATCAAGACTTTTGCCTGTGATCTTCAGCAAAGCATTAATGTCAAACATGAATCAAATTTCTTTTTCTCCTATGCCATCAAAACAAAACAAAGCAAACCCTTTAAAACCATTAGGCTACAAGAAGCCATTACCTTCCACTCGTAACATCAAATCTTTCTAGTGTAAATGTCACTCTGTTTGGAAATCCATAATTAAAATAAATACAATTACAACATAATTGTGGCTGTTCAACCTTGGATAGCCAATGAGATCGAACTCAATAATCAAGACAAATCAATTACTATGTAGCAGCATTGCACACAAAAGTATATGCAGACTGTCTACTTGAAGGAATCATCTATGTTGAGAAAGAAGAGAAGAGAAGAGAAGAAGGGAAGGGAAGGGAAGGGAAGGGAAGGGAAGGGAAGGGAAGGGAAGGGAAGGGAAGAGTCGGAAGGGACCTTGGAGGTCTTCTAGTCCAACCCCCTGCTTAGGCAGGAAACCCTACACCACTTTAGACAAATGGTTATCCAATCTCTTCTTAAAAACTTCCAGTGTTGGAGCATTTACAACTTCTGGAGGCAAGTTTGAACATATGAAGAATGTGAAGTCAACCATTGGAGCACGATTCTTCGACTTGCAAGTATACTTCCTATATTTCTGATGGTCTTAGGCGACCCCTGGCAAATCGTCAATCGACCTCCAACAGGGTCCTGACCCACAGGTTGAGAACCGCTGCTTTATAAAGTAGTTAAAATGAGGACCCAGATTGTTGGAGGCAATAAGTTGACTTTGTATATAATATACAAATTGATGAAGACTATTGCTTAACATAGTGTAAGCCGCCCTGAGTCTTTGGAGAAAGACGAGATATAAATGCAAATAAAAAAAAAAAATCTGAAAAGAATTATGAAAGACATAAAAGACACATGCTGCAAGTATAGAGCATTAGACGGGTTTAGGGATCTCTACAGAGTAGAAGAATGCAGTCTTTGTGCTCCCTACATGGTGGGGTTCAGCTTCAAAAGGGAAGGATGCAATCAACAAAATGCTTGCCATTGTAAGCAAGCATCTGCTTCGCCCAGCGTTCATCTGGAGCCTAATTTCTTATCAGACGTTTGAAGCCATTTGGAGATTTATAGCTGTTGAGGACAATCATAGCAGGAATAAGCTGTCGGTGAACTTTTAAGGGAGGCAGACAGCAGAGAAGGCATTTTAAGTCCCAAAATGTGTTGCCAGGGCCCAATTAAAACAATCCATCTTTTGTCCACCAGCTGCACTGACCAGCTGATTAGGTTCAGTACAATGAGTTGCCTTGTTAAGAGCAACAAGTCTTTTAACTCCTTCAGAACCGGGGAAATCTCTGCCATCAACTGGCTGTTAGGGGCAAAGTTGGGATCATTACTCGTCTCTCGGCCATCTGGCTTTGGAGAAAGTTTCCTGCAAAACGTAAGAATCTGCGAATAGAGCAGGGTTACTGACTCAATTTGTGCCATGGTTTGTTTCAGCAAAAAAACCAACCCCCGCCCCGCTTTGAAATGTCAAGAAGCAATGACATTTGGTCAAACATTTATGAAATTGACCCAGCGATCTAATGAGACAGGAAGTTCTGAAATAGCTTAAGTTCTGGTAACAAATGCTCTGATCTGAAATCACTTCCTGGCCACCCCTGACACATAATGATTAAATGATATTTAATTTCATTGCTTAGGGGAACCGACATGTATACTTCATGTTCTCAAGAGGATTTCCCCCTCACACACACACACACACACACACACAGAGAGAGAGAGAGAGAGAGAGAGAGAACAACTTTCACAATAAAGCTTTGGAACTGAAAATGGAGGCCAGGATTGGAACATAGGTTAAGTTACCATGTATGGTGCCAAAAACAAGGAAAAAGGAACAGCCAGCAAATTAGAGCATGCTTAATGAATCATAGCACATTTAACTGTCTAGAACAACCTAGTTAGTAATCTAGGACAAGTTTATTTCTTTTTTTTTTCTGACCGTACATTACTTTTCCTTCATTGGGTAGCTGGCATTGTGGCATCTTTCTTTATTCCATGTATTCCTTATTTCTAAAGACACGATGTTTTTTTTTTAACCTATTAAGAATACTTGCAATTGAACATTGAACAAGTGAAAGCATCTTTCTGTTTCTCTCTCTGTCTCTGCCCCTCTCCCTCTCCTCCCCCTCCCCTTCTCCCACTCTCACCTCCTCTCTCTCTCCCTCCCTCTCTCTTCCTCTCCCCTCTCCCTTCCCCCCTCACTCTCTCTCTCCAAATTTGCTATTAAAATCCTTCTTTCAACCCAGGTTCTTCCTTCCAGGGATTGTGATCACCCAAAGTCACCATCTGCGTCCACTAGCAATTTATTTTCGTTGTTTAACCGTTTAGTCATGTCCGACTTTTGGCGACTCTTGTCCGATTCTTGCCAAGGGCTCTCCATCCTACCCTGCCAAGCGCAGCTTCTTTCAATTGTCAAATGCTCCACTTTGTATCAGATTTGAGGTTATCAAGCCAGTCTGTCCTTTGCTTGCTCCTTCTTCTTGTTCCCCCAACTGTACTGAGCACTGTGTCCTTCTAGAATAGAATAGAATAGAATAGAATAGAATAGAATAGAATAGAATAGAATAGAATAGAATTTTATTGGCCAAGTGTGTATTGGACACACAAGGAATTTGTTTTGGTGCATATGCTCTCAGTGTACATAAAAGAAAAAAAAACCTTCATCAAAGGTACAACATTTACAATACAAATGATGGGCATAGGTTGCAGTTTAACCCTCAATGATAGCAAAAAAAAGTTACAGTCATACAGTGGAAAGAAATTGGTGATGAAAACGATGAGAAGATTAATAGCAATGTAGATTTAGTAAATAGTTTGACATTTTTGAGGGAATTATTTGTTTAGCAGAGTGATGGCGTTCGGGAAGAAACTGTTCTTGTGTCTAGTTGTTCTGGTGTGCAGTGCTCTATAGTGTCGTTTTGATGGTAGGAGTTGAAACAGTTTATGTCCAGGATTTGAGGGATCTGTAAATATTTTCACAGCCCTCTTCTTGATTGTGGAGTATACAGGTCTTCAGTGGAAGGCAGGTTGGTAGCAATTATTTTTTCTGCAGTTCTAATTATTATTATTATTATTATTATTATTATTATTATTATTATTATTATTATTATTATTATTATTATTATTTATTAGATTTCTATACCGCCCTTCTCCCGAAGGACTCAGGGCGGTGTACAGCCAGAATAAAAACCCAAACAATACAATATACAATTAAAACAAAATTTAAAAACTTATTATACAATTGGCCAAAAACTTTAAAACATTTAAAATCCTAAAAAACCCATTAAAATTCATATAAAATTTAGAAATATAAAATATAAATTTAAAAATACAACAAAATTTAAGCCAGCCCCGCGCGAGTAAATACGTTTTCAATCCGCGGCGAAAGGTCCGAAGGTCAGATATTTGGCGTAAACCAGGGGGAAGTTCATTCCAGAGGGTAGGAGCCCCCACAGAGAAGGATCTTCCCCTGGGGGCCGCCAGCCGACATTGTTTGGCGGACGGCACCCTGAGAAGTCCCTCTCTGTGTGAGCGTACGGGTCGGTGGGAGGCATGAAGTAACAGGAGGCGGTCCCGTAAGTATGCAGGCCCTAAGCCATGGAGTGCTTTAAAGGTAGTAACCAAAACCTTAAAGTGCACCCGAGAGACCACAGGCAGCCAGTGCAGTCTGCACAGGAGTGGTGTTATATGGGAGCTACGTGGAGCTCCCTCTATCACCTGCGCAGCTGCATTCTGGACTAACTGAAGCCTCCAAGTGCACTTCAAGGGGAGCCTCATGTAGAGAGCATTGCAATAATCCAAGCGAGAGGTGACAAGAGCATGAGTGACTGTGCATAAGGCATCCATATCAAGGAAGGGGCGCAACTGGCAAACCAGGCGAACCTGGTGAAAAGCCCTCCTGGAGACGGCCGTCAAATGATCTTCAAACGACAGCCGTTCATCCAGGAGAACACCCAAGTTGCGCACCCTTTCCTTTGGGGCCGATAACTCACCTCCAACAGTCAGCCGCGACTGCAGCTGACTGAATCGGGGTGCCGGCATCCACAGTCACTCCGTCTTGGAGGGATTGAGCTTGAGCCTGTTCCTCCCCATCCAGACCCGTACGGCTTCCATACACCGGGACAGCACTTCAACAGCTTCGTTATCCCCTGAAGTCTGTGTCTTTCTTGTTGGGTTGCAGAACCAAACCAGACAGTTATAGAGGTGCAAATGACAGACTCAATAATTCCTCTGTAGAACTGGATCAGCAGCTCCTTGGGGGCAGTTTGAGCTTTCTGAGTTGGCGCAGAAAGAACAGTCTTTGTTGTCCTTTTTTAATGATGTTTTTGATGTTAGCTGTCCATTTTAGATCTCGTGATATGATAGAACCTAGAAATTTGAAGGTTTCTACTGTTGATATTGTGTTGTCAAGTATTGTGAGAGGTGGAAGTATGGAAGGGTTTCTCCTAAAGTCAACATGAATTTGCATGCACACCATGCCCAAAGTAAATCAGACATTGTCTTATGATTTTCAGCTTTTAAAAATAATAAAGAAAACTAATTTATTTTTATATTGTTCAATTTATAGGCTCAGGTTTCAGTCTAGCTTTGCTTATTTTGCATGCCTGGTTTGCTTGTTTTTAATTTGGGGCATTCAGGGGAAGTTCTCTTACATCAGAGAACATCGGTTAAAAAGCTGCGTTGGCCAGAAGATGGCCATTTTGATCACATTCTAAATCGACATTTTTCTCCACGTCTTCAATCTTTTTTGGTGGTTGTTCCTGTCTCTCTTTTTTCCAGCCTGTTATCAGATCACATAGCATGAAGCTAGCTACAAAGGTGATTAACATGTTAATTGGGCTGTCACAAATTGCCCTACATTGGAATTTTGCAAGCCCGCAAATATCAGACAAGTAGCACGTTGGCTTCTGAAAAGGATATTCAAAACTGGGTGATTTTTTTTTTTTTAAACATGCTTGACTTTCACAATCAGGTACCCATTTGTAGTGATAACCTTCCCTGACCCCAATTTAAATTGGAAAAAAAATATGATTAAATCATGTTACTGCTGGAACACAAAAGGCCAAAGACGTATTTATACGGTACAAAGTAACATGTACAAAAGAAAATTAATCTGAGCATTTAGCGAGTATGAAACCTCCTTGCTCTTTAAGGAAATCATTCCAAAACCTAGACAGATCACAGACACATTATTTAGCCTTATTCTATAATTAATAAAGCATCAACATTTAAGACTGGAGACCCTGTAGGCCAGGGAGCAGGCTGGAATAGGGCACCATTGAAAATAATATTTTTTTACAATTTCTCCAGGCCATTTTTCTACATTATTTTCTACAGACCCCTCACATCCTGGACATAATTTGTTTCAACTCCTCCCTGCAAAAAGACACTATAGAGCACTGTACACCAGAACAACTAGACACAAGGTCAGTTTTTCCCCAAACACCATCACTCTGCTAAACAAATAATTCCCTCAACACTGTCAAACTATTCACTAAGACTGTATTACTATTATTCTTCTCTTCCTTACTAGTATCTATCTCTTCCCACTTATTAATATAACCATGTTGCTTGTATCTTTCAATTATATTGTTTTTATTTGTTTCCTAGTACGATTTGATAGCTTATTAGTAACCTTGACTATCACTAAGTGTTGTATCTTTTTATTCTTGATGAAAGTATTTTATTCTCCTTATATACACTGAGACCATATGCACCTAAGAAAAATTCCTTGTATGTCTAATCACATTTGGCCAATAAAAAATTCTATTCTATTCTATTCTATTCTATTCTATTCTATTCTATTCTATTCTATTCTATTCTATTCTAAAAATGATTCTATAGTGCAAGTTAGTAAAATAATTCTCAAATTATTTTGTTGACTTTGTAAATATACAAATAGAATGAGACTATTGCCTTACACACTGTAAGCCGCCCTGAGTCTTCGGAGAAGGGCGGGATATAAATGTAAATAAAAAAAAAATGTTGTAGAGAATAAAGTATGATTAAAAAAAAAACACCAAAGTGATTAAACACTTTTTTGAAGCTTCCAAAGACAGGAGGTTGTTCTTAAATCCAGAAATTAGTAAAGTATTTTTCTTTCTTTCATTCATTCATTCATTCATTCATATATATATATATATATATATATATATATATATATACATATATATATACATATATTTGTTATATATATATATGTAGGTAGGTAGGTCTTTGGTTATTCGGGTTTTCTCCCGCGTAAAATTGGAAGTGTCTTGGCGACGTTTTGACGAAGTCTCATTCGTCATCTTCAGGCTTCAGCTTCAGCTTCGTGCTTCTGGGAGCAATGTGTGACTGCAGCTGTTTCTTCCTTTTTAACTGCTAGTGGGGGTTTGAACTGATTGGGTGGGAGCTTGGCTGTGCTCTGATTGGATGGGGTTTTTTTTGTGCTCTGATTGGATGGGGGGGTGTCCTGTTTGGGTGGGGGCTTGATTGTCCTCAAATTAAGGAAGAAACAGCTGCAGTCACACATTGCTCCCAGAAGCACAAAGCTGAAGCCTGAAGATGACGAATGAGACTTCGTCGAAACGTCGCCAAGACGCTTCCAATTTTATGCGGGAGAAAACCTGAATAACCAAAGACCTACATACAAACACCCGCAAAAACCTCACAAAGACCAAAGTCTTTTATTTCTTCTATCACTCTTCCAACTATAAAAATGCCAGATTTAGACTCTGGGTCTTTCCAGGATATTAATTAGATTGAACCAACCCCACATTTTCCACTCTTAACACACCAAATGTAGAAAAGGATTTAAATTTTTATAGAATGAATACAAATAATAGAAAGATGAGAAGTTTACCCATATTAGGCATTTCTTTTAATATATGTTTAAATAATATGAGGATTACTTAAATTTGATAAATGTGATAGATTATTAATATTGTTACTGCAAATTGAATTAATATGAACGATATTAATTCAATTAGAACCAACTCTGTCCACATACAATATGGATGTATATTTAAAAAAATAATTAAAAAAATAATATAAAAGAAAGAAAGAAAGAAAAGGATCTGGTCTTGGAGAAATGATTGGATTCCATACCTACTATAGTTTAGCCCCTTCTGGTCATTTTTTTTTAGCACTGAGTTACACATATATCTTTTTTCTTGATGTCATGGAAGAAAAAGGCAACCAAACCTTGCCAAGGGCTTAATAGAACATCTTGTCAAGCCTCAAGTAGTAATCAAGGTCAAGAAAGAACCTCATAAACTTAACACAACATAACATAACAACAGAGTTGGAAGGGACCTTGGAGGCCTTCTAGTCCAACCCCCTGCCCAGGCAGGAAACCCTACACCATCTCAGTCAGATGGTTATCCAACATTTTCTTAAAAATTTCCAGTGTTGGAGCATTCACAACTTCTGAAGGCAAGTCGTTCCATTTATTAATTGTTCTAACTGTCAGGAAATTTCTCCTTAGTTCTAAGTTGCTTCTTTCTTTGATCAGTTTCCACCCATTGCTTCTTGTTCTACCCTCAGGTGCTTTGGAGAACAGCCCAACTCCCTCTTCTTTGTGGCAGCCCCTGAGATATTGGAACACTGCTATCATGTCTCCCCTAGTCCTTCTTTTTGTTAAACTAGACATACCCAGTTCCTGCAACCGTTCTTCATATGTTTTATCCTCCAGTCCCCTAATCATCTTTGTTGCTCTTCTCTGCACTCTTTCTAGAGTCTCAACATCTTTTTTACATCGTGGCGACCAAAACTGGATGCAATATTCCAAGTGTGGCCTTACCAAGGCATTATAAAGTGGTACTAACACTTCACGTGATCTTGATTCTATCCCTCTGTTTATGCAGCCCAGAACTGTGTTGGCTTTTTTAACAGCTGCTGCACACTGCTGGCTCATATCTAAATGGTTATCCACTAGGACTCCAAGATCCCTCTCACAGGTACTACTATTGAGCAAGGTACCACATATACGGTACTGGTGCATTTTGTTTTTTTGGCCTAAATGTAGAACCTTACTTTTTTCACTGTTGAATTTCATTTTGTTAGATAGCGCCCAATGTTCAAGTCTGTCAAGATCTTTCTGTAAATTGAGCCTCTCTTCTGGAGTGTTGGCTATTCCTGCCAGCTTGGTGTCATCTGCAAATTTGAATGAATTTGAGCTTGGGACAAGGAACTACCAGAAAGAAAATGTTGAATCTGAAAACAAAACATGTATGGTTTATTTTTGTTTTAATGTAATATCAGATTATCCATGAAGAGACAACAGTAACTCCGGAAATACTGATAGTAAACAGATAAATTGCAAGGTCGAGTTGCAAATTGGAATGCATCAGCAATCCTGAGAATTAATTTTGCTTTATCTCTATTCCCTTTTGCCAGCCCTGTGAACTTGACCAGATTAGAATACTGATTCCCCAGGAACATTGATAAAATAAACTAAAAAGAGAATATTTCAAACCGGACTATGCTTTGGTCCCATCCCAGAAATTTAAAAAATGTGATAGCCTTCTTGGGTTATAAAATAAGTTTCTGTCTGTCTGTCTGTTCCTCCCTCCATCTGTCCATCCATCCATCCATCGCTATCTATCTATCTATCTTCTATCTATCTATCTATCTATCTATCTATCTATCTATCTATCTATCTATCATCTGTCTATCTCAAGGTCATCTCCCCAACTACAGCCACCTATTCCTATATCTATAATCTATACTTCTCCTTATTTGTATAATTAGTTTCTTTGGGGTTTTTTTGGTTTTTTTTGCATCCATTGGACATTATTAAGCATATTGTTTGAATGTCAATACAACATTCTGTTCTCTTTTATCCTTATCACTTCTGACATGTCAAAGAAACATTGAATGATAGATGTGTGAATTAAATAATAGAGTAATTGCACAATAACAAATAACTACAACTGACTAGGAATCTGTCAATATAGTCATCTACTTAGATTTTCCCAGACACAATATAGATTCTGTGGGCTGTTTTGTAATGTTTCATTTGAAAAACTTGATTTTGTTCAAAATGGAATTGAATGGAATTTTAATAGGTATGTGCAACAATGGTGTGAATATACCATTTAATAAAAAATTCTTACCCATGCCTACCACATACCTTAGAAGGTTTACGCTTGCAGTAAAAAAATAAAAATAAAAATAAGAATACATTATATATCTGAAATATGCAAGAAAACCTTGTCTTTCTTTTCTGCCTGCAGGCTAGTCTAGTTTTGATGCATGCTAGCTCTTTTATGAGTTTGTTACACTACTTAACAAACTTGCATGCTACTTGCAACAATTTCTTAACACCTCAAATAGCAGGTGTTTTTTTTTTACTCAGCTCATGCATACTGCTATGGGTCACTGACTGTACTATAATTGATAATAAAGAAATGAAATAGGCCAGATGCAAAAAGCAAACTAAAGGTTGGGCTAATTGCTTAGATTTTGCTGTGTCACATTGTAGCTGAGACTTATTTTGTGTCATGCCAAAATGGAGGGAACAAGGGAGGGAGGGTAGAAGGAAGGAAGGAAGGAAGGAAGGAAGCTAAAAGGGAGGGAGGGAGGGAGAAAGGAAAGGAAAGGAAAGGAAAGGAAAGGAAAGGAAAGGAAAGGAAGGGAAGGGAAGGGAAGGGAAGGAAAGGAAAGGAAGGAAAGGGAAGGGAAGGGAAGGGAAGGGAAGGAAAGGAAAGGAAAGGAAAAAAAGGGAAGGAGAGAGGGAAGGAGGGAGGGAGGGAGGAAGTTAAAAGGGAGGGAGGGAGGGAGAGAAAAAATGAAAGGAAAGGAGGGAGGGAGGGAGGGAGGAAAGAAAGGAAGAAAATTTAAAAGGAAGGAGGTGGAGAGGGAGAAAGGAAAGGAAAGGAAAAGAAAAGAAAAGAGGAAGGAAGGAAGAACATTAAAAGGAAAGAGGGAGAAAGGAAAGGAAAGGGGAGGGAGGGAGGGAGGGAGGGAGGGAGGGAGGGAGGAAGGAAGGAAGGAAGGAAGGAAGGAAGGAAGGAAGGGAGGAAATTGTACATTTCTAATAAAAAAACAACAACTGTCTAACAGGAACAGCACTTTTGCAGTGAAAGCAATTAGCCAGAAAAATAATGGACTCCTTTTAAATCTTTATCCATTCTATGAGTGGGTGGGTATTGCTAGAATCTGGCATCTTTCTAACCCTGCCTGGAAATATTTGAATAGGACTCATCTACAGTATGACTTAGTGCGAATCAAGCTGTTCCTTGTCCCCAGTTTCACCCCAGTTTTATATTCCTCGCAGATATGATGAAATGAGTTTCTTGTTATCCTATCTATCTCATCAGTTAGACTAAAAGATTAATACAACACAACCCCAAGAGGAAGATAAGTTACTCTATTGCATGTTTCATATGAATTCAGCTAATGCAGATATTTTCTGATTCAAAAAAAAAAAAAAGAGATTCTATTTTCATTCTTCCTTAGTAGTTGCAATCTGCCCACGTTGTTCTATTTTGATTTTAAATAGAAATTTTGTCTCTATAAATGGTGATATCTCTCGAGGTATTTTTGCGCATGGTTGGTACATCAGATATGAGGCAAAAGCAGGATAGGATAGGATAGGATAGGATAGGATAGGATAGGATAGGATAGGATAGGATAGGATAGGACAGGACAAGACAGGACAGGACAGGACAGATAAAGGAGAATATTTTTTATTTTTTTATTTATTTTTTATTTATTTATTTGCATTTATATCCCGCCCTTCTCCGAAGACTCAGGGCGGCTTACACTATATCAAGCAATAGTCTTCATCCATTTGTATATTATATACAAAGTCAACTTATTGCCCCCAACAATCTGGGTCCTCATTTTACCTACCTTATAAAGGATGGAAGGCTGAGTCAACCTTGGGCCTGGTGGGACTTGAACCTGCAGTAATTGCAAGCAGCTGCTGTTAATAACAGACTGTCTTAGCAGTCTGAGCCACTCAAGGACCCTTATTTGTAACCAAGGAGCACCAACGAAATGATGGAGAATATTTGTAATCAAGGAGCACCAAAGAAATGATGGTTCCTTGGTGCTCTCTTCCAATGACATGATGGAATAACAAAATAACAGAGCCGGAACGGACTTCAGAGGTTTTCTACTCCAACCGTCTGCATAAGCACACAAGCAGAAGTCCCTATACCATTTTGGGCAAATGGCTATCCAATCTCCTCTTAAAAGCCTCCAGTGATGGAGCACCCATAACTTCTGAAAGCAAGCTGTTCCGCTGGTTCTCACTGTCAGGAAGTTTCTCCTCAATTCTAGGTTGATTCTTTCCTTGAAGTTTTTCTATCCGTTGCTTCTAGTCCTGCCTTCTGGTGCTTTGGAAAATAGATTGACACCCCTCCCTCAATCTATGCAATGAAGCCATGGTTTCATATGACGGCCCTCGTTTCCTTGGATGCCCACGCAGCTGATGAAGTAGACGGTGATCCACAATTTTGCACAAGAGTAAATTGATTCATCTTTGCCGTTCTTCTTTTTTTCTAAGAATATGATCTTCACGACTATGGGCTTAGTTTTGCAAAGGAAGAGCGTGGCACTCGCTCTTCCAGAATTAATTGCAGTATTTAGAGATAAGTAAGTAGAATTACTTAATTCTACTTACTTATCTCTAAATAATGTTTAAATAATAATGTTATTATTATTATTATTAATTATTATTATTAATAATAATAATTAATAATTATTATTATTAACATTATTGTTATTAGTTAATATTATTATTTAATAACATTAAATAATGTTTAGATAATATTTATTATCTAAATAATAAGTAAGTGTAATGGGGTGAGCTCCCGTTACTTGTCCCAGCTTCTGCCAACCTAGCAGTTTCGAAAACACGTAAAAATGCAAGTAGAAAAAATAGGGACCACCTTTGGTGGGAAGGTAACAGCATTCCGTGCACCTTTGGCGTTGAGTCATGCCGGCCACATGACAATGGAGATGTCTTCAGACAGTGCTGGCTCTTCGGCTTTGAAACGGAGATGAGCACCGCCCCCTAGAGTCGGCAACGACTAGCACGTATGTGCGAGGGGAACCTTTACCTTTACCTAAGTAGAATATCCCCAAATCATTTAAACAAATGGCTGAGAAAGAGATTCCCATCTGCGTTTTCCCTAAATGGGGAAGCATTATTGAGGTAAAGGAACTGATAAATGTGATGTGTAATGGGCCTTCTTGAAGCACTTCTACGAGGCCTCATTAAGAGACCTTTTAGTGCAATAATTTTCACCTCTGTGGCCATCTCTCTAGCCAACATGGAAAATGTGCCTCTAGGAACTGATCAAAGGTTGCCTTTCTTGATTTCTTACCTTTTCCGAAACAACGAGACACAAGGGAACTCATAGGATCTAATTGAAATCAGAATTATTGTTGCCATAAATTCAACCAGCATCACTAAGCTATACGACAAGTAATAAAGGAAGCTGTAGAAAAAAATAGTTCGATATTATTATGGTTGGCCAAACAATCAGCCAGATGTTTGTACTGTATTTGGCATTTTTAGCCACCTATCAAGTCCTTCCCAAGAACCTCGGATAGGCTGATATTTTTATTTGCTGCTGTTCAAGGTATTATTTTAGGATTTAAACCATTCCAAATAAAGCTGCCTTTGGTAATTGACTAGTGGTGTGGTTTTTTTTCAATGCCAATGGTATTCAAGTGGCGCTCCAGATGTTTGGGTTTGTACCGAAGGTGCCTATTTTTTTTTTATTCAAAAAGTTTTACAGAAAATTTTCTCCCCCTTTCCCCCCACCTCCCCTCCCCCCTCCCTTCACAACCCCCCTCCCCCGCCCCCGACTTCCCGGAACGAGCACAAGGTATAGTTAAAAATAAAACAAACATATGCTAAAAAATTTTCGTCCCAACTTAATTATACCCCTACAATTCTCATCAATTTCTAACTTCCCCCGAAAACAATCAAAAATAATACATCATAATCATTCAAAGGCAGTCTGATAACTCTTAGTCTGATATCTACTTTGAATATAGTCAATCCATTTTTTCCATTTTTTAAAGTATCTTTCTTGCGTATTGTCTTTCAAAAAGGCTGATATTTTCGCCATCTCAGCCAAATTGGCAGCTTTCAATATCCATTCTTCTATTGTAGGTACTTCTTTTTTCTTCCAAAAAACAAAAAAACAAAAAACGAAGGTGCCTATTATTATTGGTTACTTCTTTTCTATCTTTCGCCATATTTTATTTTATTACTGTCTGTAGGTCTTTGTATTTTGTGATTTCCTCCAGTTCTTTCTCTTCTATTCTGTTGTCTCTCGGTATTGCCATTTGGTCCATTATCCAATTTTTTTTTTTTTGTCTTTCTTATTGATGGTTGTTAAGTCTTGGATTTTATGTGACAGGTGCTTGTATGTTTGAATTCTAAAGCAATTCAGCTTCATTTACTACATTTTGTAGCCCCACCATTCTTTCTTGCAGGCAATCTAAGATACGTTTTAAGGAACCTGTCAGCTGAGTATTCAAAAGTCCGATAGAGACATGTTGCTATATTCTTGAGAGGGAAATTGATACAGTCCAGCCAAACTGGTTAATAATTTTGTGATAACTTCAGATAAACAGAAGATAAGTTTATTTCTTTCCATTATTTTAGTAAGCATTTAAAGAAGCTTTTCTTAGCTTCAGTATACAAGAGTATTAGCGATGGGTTTCACATTATGTTGCTACTGGTTCGCCACACATGCACACACTCACTTCATGTGTGTGCATGCCTGGTTCGTGCACGTGCCTGCCTTCTGCACATGTGCCCGGCCTTCTGCGCATGCACTTTGCTCATGCGTGTACCTTCCCCACATGTGCCCGGCCTCCAAAACATGCCTAAATAGGATGGCATAGAGCCCATGATTTCTGCTACCGGTTCAGGCGAACCGGTCTGAACCAACTGAATACCATCTCTGAAGAGTATAAAAACACTCTTTGCCATACTTCATATATTGTTTTAGGTAAGTGACTTTGTAATTACTAGGACTAGGGGAGACATGATAGCAGTGTTCCAATATCTCAGGGGCTGCCACAAAGAAGAGGGAGTCAAGCTATTCTCCAAAGCACCTGAGGGCAGGACAAGAAGCAATGGGTGGAAACTAATCAAGGAGAGAAGCAACTTAGAACTAAGGAGAAATTTCCTGACGGTTAGAACAATCAATAAGTGGAACAACTTGCCTGCAGAAGTTATGAATGCTCCAACACTGGAATTTTTTAAGAAAACGTTGGATAGCCATTTGTCTGAAATGGTGTAGGGTTTCGTGCCTGGGCAGGGGGTTGGACTAGAAGACCTCCAAGGTCCCTTCCAACTCTGTTATTATGTTATGTTATGTTAATTCCTGGTTGCTTTTCCTGAGGGCTAATATCATAATGAGAAAGCTTGAAGACCTGATGGATGTTGTGGTTACTGGTTACCGTTAAAAATTAAACACAGGATTTCATCCACCTCTTTTTCAGTTAGGAATTATGTGTAATTGTTAGTCAGAATGTTAAGGTGTGAAGGCTCTACTCTCCATAATACTTTTTATAGCGCACAGACGGAGTCACTTCTGAATAAAGATTCATAGGATTAGACTGACTTTTTCTTAACAGTATTTCAACTTTCATCTTCAAAGGTTGTCTCAAACAAAAATGGGTATCTTGATTCTTGACAATGCACCAAGATCAATGAGAGAGAGAGAGAGAGAGAGTAAAGATTCTTATTCTATTGACTTTGATAAAAACACAAACCCACGTAGAGTTAAGCCGGACACAAATTAAGTACCGTAAAAAAAATCACAGACAATATTATACATTCATCGCTGAATGGCAAAATGAAAATGTTTCAAGCCAACGCTTGAAAAGAGGAAGGGGGTCCTTTCATGCAAATAATGACACTAACACCTCTCTTATATGAAAAATTAAATTTCAGCCACAGCCATGATTAGCACACAGTGACAATTGCAAATTCTGTTAATAAATACAAGGAATTATTGACCAAAAGGAGAACTTTAGTGGTACAATGTTAAGGAAACTTTTTTTAAAAATCTAAATGAAAAGTCATGTTTGTTTTATCAAACTTCAAATTCGTACCAAGCTGCCTACGTTTCAATGGTTTTATTTTGATGCCTGTTTTGTAGGCTTGTTCATTGTGCACAAACTTCTGTATTGGTATTGTGCTGTTTAAGAGAGACTCGTGAAGTGTTATTTGTTCACACATAATGGCACAAAAGGGAGTGTTGATTTTTTGTTCCGATTCAGATTAAGAAAATTCTTTTTTCTTTCTTTCAATCTATTGTAGTAGGAAATATTAAGGCTTTTGCATTTAATAGAGGAAGTTGTCCTTGGAAAAAGCAAAGAAAAGAAAGTTTAAGTTTTTCTACTTATTGGGAAATAAGTACCGAACCTGAAATTTCAGAAGCCAAAGAACTTTGAATAACTTGCGACCTGCACATTCGCTCAGGAAAAGATGAGATTAAAAGCTGGCCTAGTCCTCATGCTTTTCTTATCAACGATCCTTGTTTTTCTCAGGATTAAATCATAACCAAAACGAAAAGAGGTGAAGCAGGGAGATTTCTTGGAAGGCCAAAATAAAAAGCTGAAAAGACCCTTTGGAGAAAAAAAAACCAGACTTCTCTCTTGCTACACACACCTTGGCTGTTTCTATGTGTAGCCCACAATCTACTTCAAGTAGCCCACAATCTATTTCTAGTAGACCAAAATCTACTTCTACTAGGTCAAGGGGAAAGGAGGAATGATGGTCTAACTCAGTTTGCAATCTACAATATTCAGTCACTGGAAATTGGATCATAGTTTGATCTCTTGAGGTTTCATCTTCAAATTGTAAATTGACTTTGGAAAATTCCATCATCCATAAACTCATATCGTAATCTGTAAATCCTTCAGAAAAGCTAGCTAGTCCTCTCCTCTCCTCTCAACTTTCAGAAAATCAAGTGGACTTTTATGGAAATAAAAATTCAGAGATCTGAGTTCTAACAAAACCATCATAGCACCCATTTTGAGTTATATTAGTAGGAGAAATTGACCAGGAGAAATACCTTCTATCAGTCAATTTGTTTATTGATTATCTTTACTTTATATAGCAAGAACGTTTGTCTTCTAGATTTTTAAAAGCTTTAAACAATGCAAAATTTTCTAACAGCTATGATATTTTAGTGTGTATAATTGACCACATATACTTTGATCATTTGCGCCTCCTCCTCCTCCTCCTCCTTCTCCTCCTCCCTTATAAGCTAGTATTTTGTTCCTTCTGGTTTATAATATCCCTTTGACTTGTGTGTGTGTGTGTGTGTGTGTGTGTGTGTGTGTATAAAAAGAGCAAATCTAAAAAGACAGGAAAAAAGAGGGATATCTGGTAAGAAAGGACATCTTAATTGTAGGTTTTATAACATAGCTGCCATAAATCAGACAATAGTTCTGAAATCACTCTCCGATTTGAATTTAATTCCCACCTTTTAAAAAAAAAACCTATGTAAAACATATACATACAAACTATATGCAAAATCCATTGCTGATTATCTCTCCAAAACTCAGACTTGCCATTAAAAACTAAAAAAAAAAAAAAAAGTCTAACTGATATGGCATGGTATGATTCCCGCATCACCAGCAGCCCTTACTCACTCTTCAATCGGGTGTGACATTTCAGACAGTCCTCGAAGCTCTTCCATTCGAGAAGGATAGCAATGGTCTTCCTTCTCCCTTGGTTTGAACCCAGCGCTCTTGATGATGCCTCTCATGTCCGATTTCTCACATTCAAAGAAAACGACTGAAATGTGCTTCTACACTTTCTTTGTATTGAGAATAAGATCTAAAACTATTTGAAACTGGGTTCTTTGGGAGGTTGGTTGGAGAAGTGGTAGTGTATTGTGTGTTCTTAATAAACTTTGGGAAAGTTCTAAGGGTATTACAAAGGATGTTCCAGGCTTAAGAAGGAATTGTAAATAGAGCTATAGAAGTAAGTAAGCTTTTATAGCAGCGGTTCTCAACCTGTGGGTCGCGACCCCATTGGGGGTCGAATGATGATTTACTAGGGGTCGCCTAAGACCATCGGAAATATGGGAAGTATACTTGCGAGTTGAAGAATCGCGCTCCAATGGTTGACTCCACAAGCCAGCTGCAGGCTCTTCAAATCGCTAGCCGAATTCGGCTTCAGGCGCGATGAATTAAAAAAGAGAGAAATCTTTGCTCTGATGTCTCCCTCTCAAGCCAGCTGCAATCACTCCCAATCGCTAGCCTAATCTGGCTTCAGGCGTGATAAACTTAATAGGGGAGGAGTCTCCTCCTTAATGCCTCCGTCCTCAAGGCAATCGCAAGCAGTTCAGATCGCTAGCCAATACGGCTTCAGGCGCGATAAATTCAAAACAAAAATAATTTTATGATTGGGGTCGCCACATCGTGGGGAATTGTATTAAAGGGGTCGCAGCACTATAAAGGTTGAGAACCACTGCTTTATAGAATATCTGCTCCTGCCAATTCAAGGTATACTACCCAATAAACCATTTTATTACCCTTCGTCTTAGGAAGCAGCAGGGACAGATTCTGGACCAAGCTATGCTAAATTTCCTGCCATTTATAAAGCTTTAATACCTTCTTTGCTAAATATCTTCAGGCAAGAACTTATAGAAACAAGGACAACGGGGTTTTTCGAATGACCTAAAAGGAGACAGAAGCATTAGTGCCAGCATATCTTATCTGTCCCCTGAATGACTCACTGGCATTTATCTCCATTTAGTGAAGATTGATTAAAGTTCTTACTCGTAGCTAGGTGACATGAGACAAATTTAAAGACAAAGGGTGACAAGTGAGAGAAGGAATGGAATTTGCCATGCTTATTTTTCTCCCTTATTATTACAGTCATCAAACCTATGTAGGTCACCCTTACAGGCTTAAATAAAAATGGAGAGTCCTTTCACACATTAGTGTTTCCATTTCTTGATCCTTCTCAACGGTTTAAAAGTTTGCCGCAAAATAATCTTTTCTCCTGTGGACCTCAAAGCATTCAGAGATGTGGGAACGAGTCAATTCTTTCAGCTGACCAGAAAGAAGAGGCCAAAACTACCATGCACTCAATTCTCCATCCCTTAAACAACTAGGAATTCTTTGACTAAAATCTCCTATTACCCACTCTAAGGGAAAATGGAATCTTTTGCAAGAGATTTGCATATCAGCTAATTTGGTCAACCATTCATCCAAACAATGGATTCAAAAATTATTTTGTTTTCAATAGATGATGCTAATGTTTTAATCAATCAGTTATGTATCCTAGTGCTAGAATAGAATAGAATAACAGATTTGGAAGGTACCTTGAGAGTCTTCTAGTCCAACCCCCTGCTTAGGCAGAAAACCCTACATCACTTCAGACAAATGGTTATGCAATATTTTCTTAAAAACTTCCAGTGTTGGAGCATTCACAACTTCTGGGTGCAAGTTGTTCCACTGATTAACTGTTCTAACTGTCAGGAAATTTCTCCTTAGAGAAGTTGCTTCTCTCCTTGATTAGTTTCCACCCATTGCTTCTTGTTCTACCCTCAGGTGCTTTGGAGAACAGCCCGACTCCCTCTTCTTTGTGGCAGCCCCTGAGATATTGGAAGACAGCTATCATGTCTCCCCTAGTCCTTCTTTTCATTAAACTAGACATACCCAGTTCCTACAACCATTCTTCATATGTTTTAGCCTCCAGTCCCCTAATCATCTTTGTTGAATGAAGTGCTGAAGTATGAAGTATCTCCATTCTTCAAAATACTTCGATGAAGATATACCTCGAGATGAAGAGATAGTCAGGAAGATCCTAGATTGTGCAGAAATGGATAGATTGACACTGAAAATTAAACCGAAAGATGATGTAGAATTCTATCAAACATGGAATCTGTTTTATCAATGGATGGGGAAAAAAGAGGTGAAGATTAAGAACGTAAATTTGTATTGTTAAGCAAATTAAATACCCAGACAACCCAATGTTTCATAAGCACTAAGAAATGTATTTAATAGAAAGTCATTTTTAAAAAAAAGTAAAGGCAGCTTTGCTATTGAGGAAAAGGCACAGTTCTTATGACTGTGACTTATAATTATGACTATGGCTGTGACTGTAACCTTGTTGCTGGTAATCCTTATGATTTATATTGATATTGATTGTTCCTGATTGCTTATTTGTACCCTATGATTATCATTAGGTGTTGTATCATTAAGTGTTAATTTTGTACCCTATGACCATCATTTGTGTTGTAAATGTTGTACCTTGATGAAGGTATCTTTTCTTTTATGCACACTGAGAGCATAGGCACCAAGACAAATTCCTTGTGTGTCCAATCACACTTGGCCAATAAAATTCTATTCTATTCTATTCTAAGAAAAAGCTGGGAATACTACTTCCTCAAGCATTGATGTAAAGAATGGCAGCCTGCGCATGAAGGAATAATTTATATGAGCTATAGGTGAACTGAATTATGCTGAGTTTATTGATTCTTGTATTATGCTGAAATAAGCAAAAGAAGTTGAAAAGATTTTGATTATGAAAAGATTTTCTCTGAGTCCCTTGGTGTCTCTTGGCTTGGCTGTTTGCTTTCAGACATTTTAGTACCATACTAGATAACAACATCAATCCTGTTTAGTGTGGAGTTTTCTCCCTGTTTGTATACAATAGCTTGCCCTATCAGTGTTGGGCACGGTATGATTTTCTCCGTGGTAGTTTTGTGGCTAGATGATTGTTTTCTGCTTGATTATTTGTCTGGTGTTAATTTCTGCTTATCTGAATTTTGGCTGCAAGAGAAGATGTGCTTTGATCTTTTTGTTTCCTTCTTACAATTTTTTTTTAAAAATGTCTCTTTTGAATGGAGGTGTAAATGTGGTTTATCTCTTTGTGACTATTGATGGCTGTTTTGTCCCAATGTCAAACTTCAAGAAATTTCCTAGCATATTTTGATTTAGATACCATTGGAATATTTCCGAGCCATAACTCTCTCTTTTGCAGAATTATCATAGAGAAGTGGGTTGTTTTATAATTTTTATTAGAGTTCTTTTAAAACTAAGATCAAAAACTAATACCAACTAATAAAAAGTCAAGAAATAAAAATCAAATAGAAACCTAAAAATGCAAGAAAGGGGGGAGAGGAAAAATATATACAGAAAAGAAAAAAATATATGAAGAAGTATCTTCCAATTAATCAGTGGAACGGCTTGCCTTCAGAACTGATTGTTGTTGTTGTTTTAATTTATTTATTTTGTCACAACAGTATACACAAGCATCAACATAAATCAACAAAATATCATATAAGCATATATATGAGCAAAAGTATGTAATAATTGTATTAATTTGATATAATGAAAGGAAACATTAGAACAGGATTGGTAGGCACTTTTGTGCTCTTATGCACGCCCCTTATAGTCCTCTTAGGAATGGGGTGAGGTCAGTGGTGGGATTCAGCCAGTTCGCACCACTTTGGGAGAACCGGTTGTTAACTTGCTGAGCAATTTGGCAAACTGGTTGTTGGAAGAAATCATTAGGGCAGAGAACCGGTTGTTAAATTACTTGAATCCCACCACTGGGTGAGGTCAATAGTAGACAGTTTTTGGTTAAAGCTTTGGGGATTTTGAGAAGAGACCACAGAGTCAGGTAGTGAGTTCCAAGCGTTAACAACTCTGTTACTGAAGTCATATTTTCTGCAGTCAAGATTGAAGCGGTTAACATTAAGTTTGAATCTATTGTTTGCTCTTGTATTATTGCGATTGAAGCTGAAGAAGTCTTTAACAGGAAGGACATTGCAATAGATAATCCTGTATGTTAAACACAGGTCTTGTTGGAGTCAGCGGAGTTCTAATTTTTCTAATCCCAGGATTTCATTGTTCATCACTGGACACTTTTTAAGAAGAAACTAGGCAGCCATTTGTCTGAGAGAATCTCCTGTTTGAGCAGGGGATTTTTTTTTTTATTTGCATTTATATCCCACCCTTCTCCGAAGACTCAGGGCGGCTTACACTATGTCAAGCAATAGTCTTCATCCATTTGTATATTATATACAAAGTCAACTTATTGCCCCCAACAATCTGGGTCCTCATTTTACCTACCTTATAAAGGATGGAAGGCTGAGTCAACCTTGGGCCTGGTGGGACTTGAACCTGCAGTAATTGCAAGCAGCTGCTGTTAATAACAGACTGTCTTACCAGTCTGAGCCACAGAGGCCCATAGTCCAGAGGATTGGACTAGAAGACCTTCAAGGTCCCTTTCATCCATCTCTGTTATTCTGTTAGTATTTGTGATATTAATGGAAAGCCATGAAAACTGTAGGCATTGAAAGTTCAGTGACACATCCGGGCAAATTTGCCTCGGCAAATTAGGGCAAGAAAAAATTAAAACGAGTTACTTTAATACTTGAAAGATGTTGTGCAAATCTTTTGAAAGAGATGCTTTGCAACAAGTAGAAGGAGGAAGGCAGAGGGGTTATTCTGGTTTTTCTCAAGCTCATTTTGTTGCTTTGAGAGCTGCTTCAAGCTGCCAGTGCATGTATAGGTATTAGCATCTCTTTGCTTTGCCCTTGTGGGTTGCTAAGCACCTCTTTCAAAATATACCTCTTTCAAAAGATTTGCAAAGTCCTGGTGGGAACCAAAGGAACCATATTGCACCAACCAGCAGCAGCTGAAGAAATGCGGGCATGATACAATTTTTCAGTGCCATTTCTTCAGAGAAGAAAGGCAGTCATGTGTTCACATGCAATTTTTTTTTAATTTACATTTATATCCCGCCCTTCTCCAAAGACTCAGGGCGGCTTACACTATGTCAAGCAATAGTCGTCATTCATTTGCATATTATATACAACGTCAACTTATTGCCCACAACAATCTGGGTCCTCATTTTACCTACCTTATAAAGGATGGAAGGCTGAGTCAACCTTGGGCCTGGTGGGACTCGAACCTGCAGTAATTGCAAGCAGCTGTGTTTTAATAACAGGCTGTCTTACAGCCTGAGCCACCCACGGCCCAATACGTTCCAATTGATCAATATTGGTCAAAAGCAAAGGACTCCTGAGATGTTTCTGTGATTTCTGTGGCCAAATGAACGACATATTTTTTTTTTCTCTTTCATTTGAAGATGTTCTTGGCATCCAGCCAGTGAAAGACAACTGGATATTATTCCAGGGGAAATTGCTGAAATCACTATATAGCATGCCAATTCCAGTTGCTTGGAAAGTGTGTCCATATTTTGTGTAGAATTATCTTTCAAGACAGCACCAGAAAAAGAAGATCAGTTACCATCATTTCCATGTAGTGCTTAGAAAATCTCTGTTGCCTAACCCAGGGGTCTGCAAACTTGGCTCTTTTAAGACTTGTGGACTTCAACTCCGAGAGTTCCTCAGCCAGCTTTCCTGATGAACTCTGGGAGTTGAAGTCCACAAGTCTTAAAAGAGCCAGGTTTGCAGACCCCTGGCCTAACCTAACTTAGCTGTGGCAAGAGGAGAGGGGAGGCCTCTGTGGCTCAGACTGGTAAGACAGTCTGTTATTAACACAGCTGCCTGCAATTACTGCAGGTTCTAGTCCCACCAGGCCCAAGGTTGACTCAGCCTTCCATCCTTTATAAGGTAGGTAAAATGAGGACCCAGATTGTTGGGGACAATAAGTTGACTTTGTATATAAATATACAAATAGGATGAAGACTATTGTTAACACAGTGTAAGCAGGGCGGTATATAAATGCAAATAAAAAAAAAAGAGGAGAGCAGAAAATTCTGAATTGGCCAAGTGTGATTGGACACACAGTTTGTCTCTGGTGCATAAGCTCTCAGTGTATAGTAGTAGCCAAAATTGTGGAAACCTTTTGGGAAAAGTGTGTTTTCTAAAACTAGCTAATAACACTACTTTTTTTTGGAGTAGTACTATAATATTATATATCAATGGAAAGATAATTTAGTCAAGAATGTACTACAATAACTTTTATGAAGGATTTGCTATTAGAATAGTAGTTACAGTATAAAGAATAAAAGTGAAACACATAGAAAAAATTAGATATACAAAAATTATCACCATAACAAAAAATGAGATATACAAAAATTATCACCCTGTCAGTTAATACTTAGTTGGATAACCTTTAGCATGAATTATGGCCTTACAATCTCTTCCCATGGAATGAACCAAGTCTTTTAGTTCTGCAGCAGTTATAATGTAAAACCAAGACAGAATGATGGCTTCTATTAACTGGGTTTTATTGCTGGGCCACTTCTGACTAACAAGTTTCTTTAGTCATCTCCATAGATCTTCAATTGGGTTAAGGTCTGAGCTATTCCCAGGCCATTCCAGCAGAGGAATATGATTATCTTGAAACTCCAAAAAAAAAAAGTGGTGTTATTAGCCATCCAACCTCAAAAATACACCTTTCCCAAAAGGTTTCCACAATTTTGGCCACTAAAATGAAGGGCCTCTGGTGGCTCAGACTGCTGTTATTAACACAGCTGCTTGCAATTACTACAGGTTCAAGTCCCACCAGGCCCAAGGTTGACTCAGCCTTCCATCCTTTATAAGGTAGGTAAAATGAGGACCCAGATTGTTGGGGGCAATAAGTTGACTTTGTATATAATATACAAATGGATGAAGACTATTGCTTGAGATAGTGTAAGCCGCCCTGAGTCTTTGGAGAAGGGCGTGATATAAATAATAATAATAATAATAATAATAATAATAATAATAATAATAATAACAACAACAACAACAACAACAACAACAACAATAATAATAATAATAATAATAATAATTTAATTTGTATACCGCCTTTCTATTTTCTATTTTCTTCTATTTAATTTGTATAAAAAATAAAAAACGCAACAAGTGATCAATCATGATCATAATCATCATAAAATACATTCATCATAAATCATAAGATACAATAATCATAGTCATATATTAAGTAAGCAATCAGCATAAATCATACTAGGATACTAAGTAAAGCAATATAAATCGTACAATACAAGCAACGAAGTTATAGTCATAAGAAGGAAACAGGAAAGATGAGACAGTTAATAGTAATATGGCCCTATTAGGTAGTTTGACCGTGTTGTTTGAATTAGTTGTTTAGCAGAGTAATGGCATGGAGGGGAAAAAAAGTCCTTCTGTCTGGTTGTTTTGGTGTGCAATGCCCTATAGCATTGTCTTGAGGGTAGAAGGGTAGAATTGGTAGAAATGGTTGGTGTCCAATGTGTGAAAATATCTGTAGATATTTTCATAGCCCTCCTGGCTTTTGCAGTATACCTCTCCTCAATGGAAGGCAGGCTGGTAGCACTAGTTTTTGTTCTGCAGTTCTAACTACAAAGTCTATGTCTGTCTTGTTTGGTTGCAGTGCAAATGACAGATAATCTGAAACCAACAACATAACTACTGATCCAAGATACTAATGTTCAAAGACATTGAAAGTGATCGCATTTTAACTGCTGTAAGTCAGATTTCCCAATGATATTTTTTATTCTGTATGTACCATCATGCTTTTATTTCTCTTACGCTGCTTTAAAAATGTATTTTATTCCACAGTATATGTCATTCCACACTCACTTTAATGTTAAGAAAGTTTTAAAAAACATTTCTGTGAGTTCTGTTAGAAAATCGTCTATTTTGAGTCTTTACCTTGGCTGGCATCTCACTTTGCTCTTGAGGAGTTGATACCATAATTATTATAATATATATATATTTGGTTAGCAGAAGTGAGATTCAGTCTTGGCTTTACTGTATCTCAGGGTTGATCCCATTTGAAAAATACCTACCTCCCCTTGGTAATACCTAAACGGAAGAAACTTACAGTGAGATTAGGAGCTAATTCTGTATTTCACAACTGTCTTGATATTAGTTAATTCTTTGAATTCCTCAGCACAAAAGCAATTTTGAAAAGATGAAGATCTTATCTCCATGTGATCCTCTGCAGGGGTGAGATTCAGAAATTTTAGCAATCAGTTCTCTGCCCGGTTGCTGGGTGGGTGTGGCCATGGTGGGTGTGGCCATGGTGGATGTGGCCTACTCAGCCTCCTGCACCATGGGGGGGGGGAGTTTTTGCCCTCTCCAGACTACAGAGGCTTTCTTTGAGACTCTGTGAGGGCGAAAACAACCTCCTCCAGGCTCTGGAGGCCCTCCAGAGGGTGGAAACAGGCCTGTTTTTTGCCCTCCCAGAGCCTCCACCCAGGCCCTGCACTTACCTGGCATCCAAAATGGGCTGTGTGGGGACTCCTGGGAGGGGTAGGGTGGAGTGGGGAGGGTCAGCCAGTCTTTGCAACAACCGGTTGGGTGAACCAGATTAAAATTAACATCAGGTTCTCCTGAACTTTTTTTTTTTAATTTGCATTTATATCCCGCCCTTCTCCGAAGACTCAGGGCGGCTTACACTATGTTAGCAATAGTCTTCATCCTATTTGTATATTTATATACAAAGTCAACTTATTGCCCCCAACAATCTGGGTCCTCATTTTACCTACCTTATAAAGGATGGAAGGCTGAGTCAACCTTGGGCCTGGTGGGATTAGAACCTGCAGATATTGCAGGCAGCTGCTGTTAATAACAGACTGTCTTAGCAGTCTGAGCCACTCAAGGACCCTTCGAACTGGTCCGAACCAGCTGACTCCCATCCCTGATCCTCTCTGATTCCCACAGAAAGGGTATACAGAATAAATATATCATTGGGAAATCTAACGTACGGCAGTTAAAATACGATCACTTTCAATGTCTTTGAATAGCTCGGGTTGGTAGTTATGTTGTTGGTTTGAGCCCTGAGTTTGGCATTTGGGTTGCAAATATTTCATCCCCATTTGAGCAGATATCTTCAGTGCGCTTTGGATTGTGGTTGTCTGGGAAAGCAAAAGGCCAGTGCCAAAGCGCACAGAAGACGTCTCCTCGAATGGAGATGAAACATTTGCAACCAAACTGCCAAGCTCGGAGCTCAAACCAACAACTTAACTATCACTTTCAGCCTCTTGCAGGGAAAGTTGATTCCCCTCCCCCGATCAGCCTCAAATCTTAACCTGGCCTCATTTAAATGTCCTAGCATATGTGTGTTTCACCAAAGGGGCATAATTAAAGTGCTTTTTTGCTTTCCATGCAAGAAAATTGAGGGCTTCATTTATATCCTAAGAAGTTAGTCTGAACAATTCTAATGGATCCCTTCTGTCTTCTGGAAATTTTCCCAGTTTCCACTTTTCCTTCATTGAAGGTCCTCATTTAACCTCAAAACAATCCCATTGTTCATCGATGTTCTTCTCTTTGTATTTATATATTTTTTTCCTATATCCATCTAACTCACTCTAAACCTCTGATTGAAAAGTGCAAGAAAAGAGAAAAAGGTAGGGGATAAAAAAGAAAAGAAATGAAGTATCTTCCAATCTTCTTTACAACAGTTGAAAATATACTTGGAAAAAAGGGCTCAGCATTCATTGCTAGTAACAGAATAACAGAATAAAGAGTTGAGAGGGATCTCTTCTAGCCCAACCCCCTGCTCAAGCAGAAAGCCCTTATACCATTTCAGATAAATGGTTGTCCAACTTCTTAAAAACATCCAGTAATGGAGCACCCAAAACTTCTGGACGCAAGTCATTCAACTGGTTAATTGTTCTCATTGTTATGAAATCTCTCCTTAGTAAGAGGTTGCTTCTCTCCTTGATTACCGTATTTTTTGGAGTATAAGAAGCACTGGAGTATAAGATGTACCTTAGTTTTTGGGAAGGAAAATAAGGAAAAAGCTGATTGGCAGGTGGATTGGCCTCCCAGAATACCCCCAATCAGCTGTTTGGTTCCTTGGTTGTGAGCTCTGTGCCTTGCCTTTTTTTTTTGCTTTTTTTCTGAAATTGCGTTTCAGAAAAAAACTTTTTTCTGACTCTGAAAGCCTCTGAAACAGAGCTTCAGAAAAAAAGCCTCTGAAGCTCTGTTTGGGGGCTTCTTTTCTCAAGTTCTGTTTGGGGGCTTCGTTTCTGAAGCTTTGTTTCTGATGGTTTTTCAGGCTTTGAAACCTCCATTTGAGAAACTGGGTGGGCTACATTCAGAGTATAAGACGCATCCAGATTTTCACCCTCTTTTTTGGGGGGAAAAGGTGCGTCTTATACTTCGAAAAATATGGTAGTTTTCATCCATTGCTTCTTGTTTATTTATTTTATTTTATTTATTTTGTCAAGCATGTATTTTATGACAGATACAAGTGTAAACATAGTTTTCAACACATGTAAAGGGTATGAATAAAAGAAAACATTAGGGCAGGCACGCTGGTGCTCTTATGCACGCCCCTTAAAGATGTCTTAGGAATGGGGTGAGGTCTACAGTAGACAGTTTAAGGTTAAAGTTTTGGGGATTTGGGGAAGAAACCACAGAGTCAGGTAGTGCCTTCCGGGCATTGACCACTCTGTTACTGAAGTCGTATTTTCTGCAGTCTAGTTTGGATCGGTTTACCATGAGTTTGTAACTATTGTGTGCTTTTGTATTGTTTTGGTTGAAGCTAAAGTATTCATTGGCTGGTAGGACATTATAGCAGATGATTTTATGTACTATGCTTACGTCTGACCAAAGATGGCGAAGTTCAAAGTTGTATAAGCCCAAAATTTCGAGTCTGGTGGCATAAGGTATTTCGTTGTGAGCAGAGGAGTGGAGGTTTCTTCTTGTGAAATATCTCTGGACTCGTTCAATTGTATTAATATCCAATATGCAATGTGGGTTCCAGACAGATGAGCTGTATTCAAGAATCGGTCTGGCAAAAGTTTTGTATGCTCTAGTTTGCAGTTCAATATTGCCAGAGAAGAAGTTATGCAAGATTAGGTTAATGCTTTTTTAGCAATGCTGTTACAGTGAGCTTTGGCACTTAGATCATTTGAGATGAGTACTCCAAGGTCTTTGACAGAGTGAGGGTCATCTGTTAGGTCGTATCCATCCAGCTTGTATTTTGTGTTCTGATTTTTTTCTTGTCTTGCCTTCAGGTGCTTTGGAGAATAGATTGACCCTCCTCTTCTTTGTGGCAGCCCCTTAGATTTTAGAACAGCTCACCCCCTTTTCATTAAACTGGAAAGGTAGCATGAAAATGAAGAGGACAATATGTAATATGTAGCTCTGCAGACTAATATATCCTGACAGAGGAAGTGAAGATTCTAGTGCAAACCACAAGTGAGTTTAAACGGATCTTCTACTTCGTACCCAGACTATCACAAGTTGGTGCTCTTACGGTTTCTGGCATGCAGATGTGTGCTGGCTAGATGGTCTTCAGGGGCACTGGAGTGCCAGAAAACATCCTGAAAATGGTCCAAAAGCAGGCCATTTTGGGGCCGTTTTCCAGGCCAAAAATGGCCCTGAAAATGGGAAAAAATGGTATGAAAACAGCCCAGAAAATGATTTGAAAACAGACTGAAAACAACTCAAAAAAATGGCCGCAAAACAGGCATGCGCACTGGCCAGCTGGTCTTTGGGTTTCCGGTGCATGCGTCCACTCGATTTGAGCACTTGGTGTCAAAAAAGGTTCGCCATCATTGGTCTAAAACCTTTATACGCTGTCCAGTGTACTGTTAGTTACTTCTATTTTTATATAGCGCTATTCTTGATGTATTTTATATTTAAACATAAATTGATTTATTCCTATATCTTTTTCTTTTAAATTTAAAGAGGTAAGTGGGATATATTATGGTAAGATCAGAGAGATAGATAGATAGATAGATAGATAGATAGATAGATAGATAGATAGATGGATGGATGGATGGATGGATGGATGGATGGATGGATGGATGATAGTTACAGTGGTGAAATCCAAATTTTTTTTACTACTGGTTCTGTGGGCGTGGCTTGGTGTGTGTGGCTTGGTGGGGATGGCAGGGGAAGGATACTGCAAAATCTCCATTCCCACCCCACTCCAGGGGAAGGGTACTGCAAAATCTCCATTCCCACCCCACTCCAGGGGAAGGATATTGCAAAATCTACATTCCCACACGGGTATTTGCCGGTTCTCCAAACTACTCAAAATTTCCGCTACTGGTTCTCTGAACTGCTCAAATTTTTTACTACCGGTTCTCCAGAACCTGTCAGAACCTGCTGGATTTCACTCCTGGAGGAATGGATGGATGGATGGATGGATGGATGGATGGATGGATGGATAGATAGATAGATAGATAGATAGATAGATAGATAGATAGATAGATAGATGGATGGATGCAGAATAACACATATACACAAATACACTTTGAATTGTTATTAAGACTATAAATACCAGAGTCTCACTGTGCAAAATCAGAATGGAAAACACTAATTTAATAATTGTAAACTGTGTGCTCAACATAGTTGATTAATTTGCTCTGTTGTGGCAGCCTTATTTTGTTTTTTAATTTTAGATGTTCATGTATTTTATCTTCAGCTAAATATTATTATAAATTCTGACACAGGAGCAATTTGCATAACAATTGGCCACAAGGAGTAATTCATTAATATGCAACAAAGTACTAATCTACCAAGTGCCTGGAGCTATTGTAAACTTCATTTTACTTTTAGATGGAAATTCGTTAGAGTGGAAATATAACTATGTATAATGTTACTAATCGGTCCCAGGGAATACCTGAAATGAAACATCTATTTTTTTTTAAAAAAAATAGTCCTTCCTGATCTATAGCCTCACCTTGATTTGCCCCATATAAAAAAGATGCCATGCTGCTTTTAACCACTTTCCTTTTGAAGCATTTGAAAAAAAAATCTGAATAATTCAACATTAGATTAGCAACAGGGCTGTTGTGGTCAAGGCACAGTGGTGGGATTCAGCCAGTTCACACCACGTCGGGAGAACCAGTTGTTAACTTTCTGAGCAGATTGCTGAACTGATTGTTGGAAGACATAATTAGGGCACAGAACTGGTTGTTAAATTATTTGAATCCCACCACTGAGTCAAGGACTACCTGTGTAGCAATAGCTGTCTGTCCAACTATCCATCCTTTCTCAAGGTGTCCAATTGTATTGACTTCGAACTGAAGAAAGTGGAAGGATTTCACCCGTGTCCCATGCAGAAGAGCAAATGGACTCATCTGTAAGAAAGCCTTTCCGATTGCTGTATCAGATGGTTGTTGTTATTAGCTGTGAAGTCGTGTCCGACCTGTCGCAACCCCATGGACAACTTTCGTCCAGGCTTTCCTGTCCTCTACCATCCCCTGGAGACCATTTAAGCTCACACCAACTGCTTCAGTGACTCCATCTGGCCACCTCATTCTCTGCCATCCCCTTCTTCTTTTGCCCCCAATCTTTCCCAGCATTAGGCTCTTCTCCAGTGAGTCCTTCCTTCTCATTAAGTGGCCAAAGTATTTGAGTTTCATCTTCAGGATCTGGCCTTTTAAAGAGCAGTCAGGGTTGATCTCCTCTAGGACTGACTGGTTGGATCGCCTTGCAGTCCAAGGGACTCGCAAGTGTCTTTCCAGCACCATAGTTGCTCATAGTTGCAGTGATGCTCAGCCTTCCTTATGGTCCAACTTTCACAGTCATACATTGCAACCGGGAAAACCACAGCCTTGACTATAAACACTTTTGTTGGCAGGGTGATATCTCTGCTTTTTTAGATGTTTAGATCAGATGTTTAGATGTTTTAGATCAGATTTTTAGCAACATGCAATGTGCGTCTTTGGAAGAGAAAAAGTTGCTTTCCAATGCTTGTTTGCATTTTACAAACAATGTGCAATGCTCATGTAAAGACATAGCTAAATTGTGAATCCCTAAAGCAAGTTGTGGATGGAGATTCTTGGTTGTTTCTGGGTCATGTTTGTCCACAAGCTGCTTTTCCAAAGGGCAACTGGACTTTCTTGCTTTTTGTTCCTTCCTTCCTTCCTTCCTTCCTTCCTTCCTTCCTTCCTTCCTTCCTTCCTTCCTTCCTTCCTTCTTCCTTCCTCCCTCCCTCCCTCCCTCCCTCCCTCCCTTCCTTCCTTCCTTCCTTCCTTCCTTCCTTGGAACCTGAAGCAGGTTCTTGGAAGCATCTCCACTTTGGCTAAATAGATTTGCTTGGTTCATAGGCATCTTGATCTCAAAATATTTTTCCCCCTTCGTGTGTGTATATATGTGCACAGATGTTCACATGTAGTGGAGAAGGTTCTAGACATGCCTCTTGAACCAGCCATGCAACATATTTAGTAGCAGATATTCAATAGCTTTAATTTCTCCCATTACTTGACCCAGAGGCTGTGATCCTAGGTAGAGGCAGATATTTCTCTTTCTGGGCATGATGAGAATATATGTGCTGAATAAAACTCCGCATTGGCAACAGGAAGGGCATCCAGACAGGAAACACTCAGCTCCATTCAGTTGCCCAGACTCTACCCCACAAGGGATTATGCGGTCATTAAAAGGATGTGTGTCCAGAAATATTTCACAAGAGTTCTCCACTCCTCTGCTCACCAACAAAATACCTTATGCCACCAGACTTGAAATCCTGGGTTTAGAAAATTTAGAACTCCGTCACCTTCGGCACGACCTGAGTATAACTCATAAAATCATCTGCTACAATGTCCTTCCTGTCGAAGACAACTTCAGCTTCAATTGCAACAATACACGAGCACACAATAGATTTAAACTTAATGTGAACCACTTCAATCTTGATTGTAGAAAATATGACTTCAGTAACAGAGTTGTTAATGCCTGGAATGCACTACCTGACTCTGTGGTCTCTTCCCAAAATCCCCAAAGCTTTAACCAACGACTATCTACTATTGACCTCACCCCATTCCTAAGAGGTCTGTAAGGGGCGTGCATAAGAGCACAAAAGGGCCTACCGTTCCTGTCCTAATGTTCCCTTTGATTGTATCCAATTTGTATGGTTATTACATGCTTATACTTATATATACTGCTGTGTTTGACAGATAGATAGATAGATAGATAGATAGATAGATAGATAGATAGATAGATAGATAGATAAATAACTTTTGTGACCGGTTTTGGGAATGTTAGGTGTGAATTGTTCATATGAATGTTGCACAAGAAAATGCACTCTTTTTAAGCAGATCAATCGGCAGGAGAAGATTTCTCTCGCCCTTACTGTCCTCTGGCCAACTGGGGATCTTACTCTGTGAGAGCAAACCAGATCCAGCTCTGCAGGATGTGAGAAATAGCTCTCTTGGTCTGTAGGGAACTTGAGATGGCTGTATAGGAAAATAGAACTAATTAGCCAGCAACAAGCAAGTCCCATTAGGAGGGTAGGTAAAACAGGCAGAAGGAAACAGGAAACATTAAATGGCTGTTCATTCAAAGTAGGCAGGAGCGTGACAAGGAGGGGATGGAGTGTTACAAATTTTCTTTTTCTTTTCTTTGGGTGGAAAGAATGGCTGGTGGTATGAATGAAAATAGCACAGGAGAGAAATCTGCTTATCACACTTAGCCAATATTCTATTCTATTCTATTCTATTCTATTCTATTCTATTCTATTCTATTCTATTCTATTCTATTCTATTCTATTCTCATTTTAAAAATGTTTTTTTTTAAAAAACCAGTACTTTCTTTTATTGAAAGTACAGTTTGAAACCATACTTCTATGATTAGCACCATCTTTATTATTCCCTTAAGTCAGGGGTCTCCAATCTTGGGAAACTTTAAGCCTGAGGGACTTCAACTCCCAGAATTCTGGGAGTTGAAGTCCGTCAGGCTTAAAGTTGCCAAGGTTTGAGACACTGACTTAAGTGACAAGCATTGCAATCATACACTCTCTCTCTGTGTGTGTATAAAAGATAAAGGTGAAGGAGTTCCTAGAGTCCTAGAGATTATAGGAGATGGTGCTCATATTCATTTCAAGACCATTGAGTCAGCACTGCCCAAAGACATTTCTGCTGTCATTTGACCAGCATGACATCACAGAGTGCTATTTCCTTCCCACTGAAGTGGTACTTATTTATCTACTTGCATTTATATGCTTTCGAACTGCTAGGTTGGCAGGAGCTGAGGCAAGGAAAAGTAGCTCACCCCATCATGTGGAGCTCAGGTCTCGAACCCGGGTTGCCAGCTTTCCAGCCAATAAGCCTCTGGTGGCTCAACAGGCTAAAGCAGTCTATTATTAACACAGCTGCTTGCAATTACTGCAAGTTCAAGTCCCACCAGGCCCAAGGTTGACTCAGCCTTCCATCCTTTATAAGGTAGGTAAAATGAGGACCCAGATTGTTAGAGGCAATAAAAGTTGACTTTGTATATAATATACAAATGGATGAAGACTATTGCTTAACACAATGTAAGCTGCCCTGAGTCTTCGGAGAAGGGTGGGACATAAATTCAAAAAAAAAAAAAAAAAAGCCCAACATCTTAACCACCTTAGCAATCATACCACCCATCTACTGTATCGCTCGCTCGCTCTCTCCCTCCCCCGCCTCTCTCCCTTTCTGCAAAAAATTATCTCCTAATTGGTCTATTCTATATTTTATTTAGAATTATACCCATTACTTCCTGGAGTTTATGTGCATTTTACAAATGGTACACTGTGTATACACCAAAAAGCCCAATGACTCATTCTGTTGCTTAACACAAAGTAGACCATAGTAATTATGTAGGTATGTAACACAGTTTATTTTCTGAACCTTTCTGAAAGTTGGATTTTCAAGAATGCTTCTAACTCTGGTGGGAAGCCTTATGTGAGTGTTAGGGATACATATCCGAGCAGCTGTGGATTTTTATCTAGTTTCTATGGAACACTGGGGAATATAGACCAGGCATACATGGCCATAATTGAACAATCAGAAACTATTGCTTTTCTGGAGGTAAAGATATTTGGCATTCCAGTCTCTCTCTTTCTCTTTCTCTTCTCCTCTCCCTCTCTCTCTCTCTCTCTCCCTCCCTGTCTCTTCCTCCTTTTCTCTTCTGCCCAGCACTTTTGCATCTTGTGCAGTAGTGGATTTCATTTACCTTCACTACTGGTTTGGAACTGTGAAGGCGTGCAAGGGCAGAGTGTCTGTGATGATGGGTGGGCGGAGCCTCCCACCACCACCGCCGCTACCGGTTCGCCTGAACTGGGTGAAGCGGTAACCTACCACTGATCTTATGCTGGCTGTTTTTTTTTTCCTCCTGGAACAAGAAACATGAACACATTCTCAGTGGGAGCCAGTCACCTCTCCTTTGGCCCTACTCAGTTTGGGTGGAATGTTTTGGATGGCAGACAGAGAGCTTTCTGCCTAGGTTATCTACTGCATTTCATTCGCAAGATGATCTAATTAGCAGCCAGCTTGATCAATGAAATTTTCAAAGGAGTGGCTGGCTAGCCTGTGCCTCATGTCTGCAAAAGGTATTATTCCCAGCAGCTGGTGTCATCTACTTCAAATGTGGACCAGATGCTGCTATGTAAAATAATCCTTCATTAAACAAAATTAAATACCCCACTAAATTGATAGATTTGATGTTGTCACCTGCTTATGGGGAGGAGATAATCCTTGATATATTTTATCGTCATTTGAAGGGAAGGGGAAAAAAAAGATACATCTGAAATAAGATTACGTTTCCTTTTCAATTGACTTAAAACCAGAAAGATGTTCTCAGCTATTGTTTTAATTTTCTCAGCCTAAGCTGCAAATGGCAACATTTTAGTTAGCCTCTAGTGAGAAGTTGGTGATGTAAAAGATATTTATTCAAAGGGACAGATGGTTGAGTAGTGGTTGTAAATGTTCAGTCACTGTTATGTTGATGGGAAATATTGTGCTACACAGGAAATACATTCTGAATACTCACTGAGATAAGAATAGAATAGAATAGAATAGAATAGAATTTTTTATTGGCCAAGTGTGATTGGACACACAAGGAATTTGTCTTGGTGCATATGCTCTCAGTGTACATAAAAGAAAAGATACGTTCATCAAGGTGCAACATTTACAACACAAATGATGGTCAATATATCAATATAAATCATACGGATTGCCAGCAACAAAGTTACAGTCATACAGTCATAAGTGGAAAGAGATTGGTGATGGGAACTATGAGAAGATTAATAGTAGTGCAGATTTAGTAAATGGTAAATAAGAATATGTCATCTTGAAATGAATGAGATTTATCTTTGAGTAGAACTGTGATCTAAACATACAATATACAGAAAGTTGTCAATTCTAAGTATAGGGTGCTTGGTGCACTCTGAGCCTGGTTGTTTTCTTGCAGATGTTTCGTTACCCAAATAGGTTGCAAATAACTTGAAGATGGTCAGTTTTCTGAATTGATTTCCAGATGTTGGAGATCATCTTTGACTTCCTACACTGCTTACCATTTGGATAGTAGCTCAGCCATACCTACTAGTGAAGACTGGTAGGTAGATATCTCCTCAGGATCTAGGTAAGAAGAAAGCAAAGGTAAAGGAGTCCCTGCTAATTTTACTCTGCCAGTCAAAAGTTACTTTAGGGGACAGTGTTCATCTCCATTTCAAGGACAGTGACCCAGCACTGTCCGAAAATGTTATCACAGTCATGTGGCCTGCATAACATCATGCTGCAGTGTGGAGCATATGGTGAAAGGTAGAATGCTGTTACCGCCCCACAGAAGTGGTACCTATTTATCTACTTGCATTTGCATGTTTTCGAACTGCTAGGTTGGCAGGAGATGGGGTGAGAACAGGAGCTCACCCCATCACATAGCACTTGGGTCTGGAATCTGGGCTGTCGGATTTCCAGCTGACCAGCCCAGCATCTTAATCATTGAGCCATCATGCTACCTGTCCCCTTCAGAAGAGTCTAGTATAAACTACTAACAGGGAATATAACTGACAGACACAATTAGTCTTTTTGAGCTAGTTAAAAATCCAGTTTTGTGACTTATTCTGATTTATGATTTTAAACTAAGGGCATTTTACTCAATACCTCTAAAAATCCCAGATGCTGTCCAACACATGAACCACATTTGTTAAGTTATCACCTTTTCCATGTTTAAGACTGTATTAATATTTTTAAAATGAGATTATTGCAAATATGTGGTCTTGGAGTTGGATGAAACTACTATTATTTTTTGCACATTTCCTCAAAAAGAAGAGACATTGATTTAAGATGTTTTGAATTCATCCACTGGAAATACAAGCTGTTCTCAGGTGAGACATACATGTGTACAGTTAAGCAGATGAGAAGGGGAACTGTTCCTTTCCTCTCTAAATTGCACGGTAATGTTGCTGAACACCAGATCTCCATGCATAGGACACAGTGGTTTAAATATCATTGCTGACCATGTAAATGGCATCCCAGTTAATCATGTGTCTCTTCAGTGACATCACAGCATACATTTGTAGATGTATCACCTGAACAGGGCAATGGTGAACACTTATGACAAGCTAAGTGTTATGCAGTACATTTGTTTCAAACACGGTGAATATCAATTATGCAATTTTAACAATTTGCGTCAACGTTCACAAGGTTTTGGACAGTTGCTGTCCCATACGCAATACTAGCTGTTTGGAAATACTCATTTCATTTGCTCACAGAGTGTAGCTTTCAATGAATTAGGTATTCACTTGCTGTATATTAGAATAGAATAGAATAGAATAGAATAGAATAGAATAGAATAGAATAGAATAGAATAGAATAGAATAGAATAGAATTTTTTATTGGCCAAGTGTGATTGGACACACAAGGTCTTGGTATTACAAGCTCAATTAGCAATGTTAAGCTTGGAGGATCCTGAAGAAAATAAGTCTATCTATCCTCTTGTCCAAGTCAACATCTTCATCAATGACTTGGACAATGGGATAGATGGGGAACTCATCAAATTTGCAGATAACACCAAGCTGGCAGGAATAGCCAACACTCCAGAAGATAGGCTCAAGTTACAGAAGGGTATTGACAGACTTGAACATTGGGCGCTATCTAACAAAATGAAATTCAACAGTGAAAAAAGTAAGGTTCTACATTTAGGCCAAAAAAAAACCAAAATGCACAGGTACTGTATATGTGGTACCTTGCTCAATAGTAATACCTGTGAGAGGGATCTTGGAGTCCTAGTGGACAACCATTTAGATATGAGCCAGCAGTGTGCAGCAGCTGCTAAAAAAGCCAACACAGTTCTGGGCTGCATAAACAGAGGGATAGAATCAAGATCACGTGAAGTGTTAGTGCCACTTTATAATGCCTTGGTAAGGCCACACTTGGAATACTGCATTCAGTTTTGGTTGCCGCAATGTAAAAAAGATGCTGAGACTCTGAAAAGAGTGCAGAGAATAGCAACAAAGATGATTAGGGGACTGGAGGCTAAAACTTATGAAGAATGGTTGCAGGAACTGGGTATGTCTAGTTTAATGAAAAGAAGGGCTAGGGGAGACATGATAGCAGTCTTCCAGTATCTCAGGGGCTGCTACAAAGAAGAAGGAGTCAAACCATTCTCCAAAGCACCTGAGGGTAGAACAAGAAGCAATGGGTAGAAACTCATCAAGGAAAGAAGCAACTTAGAACTAAGGAGAAATTTCCTGACAGTTAGAACAATTAATAAGTGGAACGACTTGCCTGCAGAAGTTGTGAATGCTCCAACACTGGAAATTTTTAAGAAAATGTTGGATAACCATTTGTCTGAGATGGTGTAGGGTTTTCCTGCCTGGGCAGGGGGTTGGACTAGAAGGCCTCCAAGGTCCCTTCCAACTCTGTTGTTGTTGTTGTTGTTGTTGTTGTTGTTGTTCTTGTTCTTGTTCTTCTTCTTGTTGTTGTTGTTGTTGTTGTTGTTGTTATTATTATTATTATTATTATTATTATTATTATTATTTTAACATGTAAAGTTATTTAACAGAATATCAGAGTTGGAAGGGATGTTTGAGGTCTTTTAATCCAACTCCCTGCTCAAACAGATGATCCTATACCATTTCAGACAAATGGTTGTCCAATCTCTTCTTAAAAACCTCCAGTGTTGTAGCGCTTATGATTTTTGGAGGCAACTTGTTCCACTGATTAATTGTTTTCACTTCCAGGAAATTTCCATAAGACTTCTTTGCTTAAAACAATATCAATGATGATAGCATAAATCCCTTTGTTCTTGGACATAGTAACTTATTTAGAAGCTGGGGGTGTTGGGGGTAGAGATATTCAGAAATTGGACACCAACAAAATGCAAAATGTGACTGCAATTATATCCCCATAAACTGAGTCCTACTTTACTCTCCTTACCTAATTTCAGATTACAAAATTGCAAGGTGTGTTTAGAACAGGTGGAATTAAACAATGAGGTGTTGGAAGAAATATCCATCTGGGTTCAGTTCCAAGTGGGGACAAAGACACTGGAAACATGGAGGCTGCTTGGAAAGATGGTTTAATGGTGGTCAGGATCACATGGCTTGAGATCCTGAACAGAAAAGGCGTGAGATCCTGTGTGCTCCCTGGTTTTATGCTTTTTCTGAGCTTTGAACTTTCTGGGGCACAGGAAGAGTATCCTGATTGGCTGTCAGACTCCCAGGGGGTGGGGGGTCTTAGCTAGCCTTGTAGGTTGTCTCTCAAGCTTGCCTGAGCCTTGCCATGTGGTGAGTTTCTGTTCTATTGTGTTGCAAAAGATGGTCATTGACAAAGGTGGGGGGGATTGAGTGAGCTTGGCTGAAGCCTTAATTGCCCATTGACAAAGGTGGGGAGAATGAGTAAGCTTAGCTGAGGCTTTTAATGGCCCATTGACAAAGGTGGGGGGTGGCAGGAAGTTGCTTTGACTTTAAAACATGTTTCTTCATTTCTCATTCAGGGAAATATATTCTGCCTTTTAAATATTTTCTAAAATATTTCATTCTTCTAGGAGGGGGGTGGGTGCTAAATTCCTACAGAGGTCTTCAAAATGGTTTCATATGACAAATCAGATGAAACGGGTGTGGTCACATAGAAAATGACAAGAGGGGAGGGACATCAAAAGAAGATGAAGTTAGAAGTATTTATGGCTCCATAGCTTCTGAATGATGTTGTGCCCAGATTGTGTTCCTTAGAGGAGGATGGAGGCAGGAATATCCTTGGGTTTTTTTGTTTTTTGTTTTAGAATAATATAGGATGAAGAAGAGATACCACGATACTCCCTGCTAGGATAATATTGATTTAAAAAAAAATTAAACATTCAGCAGAACATCTATAATTCATTTATGTACAGTAGCCATTGTAAAATGTCTATCCAAATTGTCCCACCAAAGATACTGTACAATGCAAAATGTGACTGCAATTATATCCCCATACAATGAATCCTACTTTACTCTCCTTACCTAATTTCAGATTACAAAATTGCAAGGTGTGCTTAGAACAGGTGGAATTAAACAATGAGGTCTTCAAAACGGTTTCATATGACAAATGAGGTGAAACGGGTGTGGTCACATATAAAATGACAAGAGGGGAGGCATTTGTATTCAGTGGCTTTAGTGTGGTTGGGTAGAAGAACAAAGTCCGCAGAGTATCTCTGCCACGTAAAAGTCATATTTTATGAGCGCCAATATGCATGATTCTTACAGCTCACGTAATTCGGGGAGAGCCAGATGTGCAGGCAACTTCAAATCCATGATCAGGAAAACTTATGACCACAAACCCAAACCTCTGACCCGAAGCTTTTGGAGGTTGCAGAAGACTTGTTCCTCTCCTTCTTCTCCACAACAAGTATTTGCTTTTAGTCTTCCTTCTTCTTCTTCTTCTTCTTCTTTTATTTGAATTTATATCCCGCCCTTCTCCGAAGACTCAGGGCAGCTTACATTGTGTTAAGCAATAGTCTTCATCCATTTGTATATTATATACAAAGTCAACTTTTTATTGCCCCCAACAATCTGGGTCATCATTTTACCTACCTTATAAAGGATGGAAGGCTGAGTCAACCTTGGGCCTGGTGGGACTTGAACTTGCAGTCATTGCAAGCAGCTGTGTTAATAACAGACTGCATTAGTCTGTTGAGCCACCAGAGGCCCCTAAATATTTCTGTTGGAAAAAATATCCTTCTGGATTCAGTTCCAAGTGGGGGAAAAGACACTGGATTCATGGAAGTTGCTTGGAAAGAAGGTTTATTGATGAACGGGATCACATGGCTTAAGTTCCTGAGCAGAAAAGAGCCAAGATGCTGAGAGTGCCTGGGTTTTATGCCCCCCTTTTTTTTAAATTTACATTTATATCCCGCCTTTCTCCGAAGACTCAGGGCGGCTTACAGTGTATAAGGCAATAGTCTCATTCTATTTGTATATTTACAAAGTCAACTTATTGCCCCCACAACAATCTGGGCCCTCTGTTGGGCTTTGAATTTGAGCTTGTGTTCTGATTGGTTGTCAGACTCCCATGGGGCCATGCAGGCGCAACTCTGTAGTCTGTCCTGAGTCCCAAGCTTGGTTGAGCCTTGCTGGGTGATGCAATCTCCCCAGGTGCCATGTGGTGAGTTCTGTTGCTAGATCGGTTAGAAGGCTAATCCTATCTTTGTTATGTAGAATGGACTGGCTCAGGCCTTAATGGCCCATTAAAAAAGGTGGGGGGGGCTGAGTTTCTGTCTCCCTTTTTGGGGAGATATTTTGCCCTTTTAATATTTCCTAAAACATCTCATTTTCCTAGGAGAGGGGTGGGTGCTAACTTCTTACACTTCATTTTCTGCTAATGTTGTTTTTGAACTGTTCTGCACATCTAAAAAAAAAAAAAATCTTTTGCAGGCCAGTTCTCCAGGTGGTCCATCTAGTGTATATTTCTAACTGTAGTTTGGCACAAACAAGGGACACCAGCAGGGCTATTATCTTCGCATCTACTTGGATTTAAGCCCCACTGAGCTCAGTGGATGCTATGTTCACATAATTTTGCGGAAGATTGTAGTCTAAAAAAAAAAAAAAATTATGAAGACCATAAAGCTCTGAGATAGAATTATTGCTTCCTTAAACGCACGAGCTTGAGCAGGTATGTGAGTTTCTGAAAGAAGATAATGCCATCCGACTGAATGTTCTTACACATTATGGAGGTAGACCCTGGTTTTGATACAATTTCAAAAAGCTCGTCTAAAAGAAAAAAATATCGGTCTTCGTTTCTCCGCTGGAAATTGTATGCCATCTTTTTTTTTAATGAGCACCTTCAGTATTTTATCTGTAAATTAACCTCTGCTAATCCTTCCTTTGCAAATCCCTTCAGAAAACATTGCAATTTGTTTGGCGATTGGTTGGCTGAATTTATTGTATCATGCTTTTGGCATGTTTCAGCGGGAATTATATCAAGAACGATAATGAGTTAGATACTTGCAAGATTGCAGGAGCTCTTGGGGGACTTCCAGCCCATTTTCTTTGTTAATCTGATATGTGTTTTTCTTCCCATGCTCCACAAAGTGGTTTGTGCACACCAAGGACAAAATTTAAGTTCTGAACTAATCAACTCTTAAGAGGCAGAGTCCTGGCTAATTATAATTTCCCCCGGCTTCTTCTTCTTCTTTTTTTTTGTCCCTTTGTAATCGCAGTAACAGTTTTTACACCTTGTCAGGCATTCAGGAACTTCCATCTGTGCATTTGTGAAATAAACCCATCTGTACAGCTGATTAAAAATTGGATGCCATCCACATTCTGCCTGGGCCCTGAACAAGAAATGCTGAAGCCGTTGTTCTTATAAGAGTTGGATATAGAATGCAACGTGGAAGCTAATGCTGACAGGATCCCCATTTTAATGCACTCATTCAAATTTAATAATAGTCTGAAACGAAGACATGAAAACATTAAGTCAGACCAATTAAAAAGACTCAGTGTTTGTGTTTACGGTTGTTTTTCTTGCTGCAGTACCGCTACTATTGCTATCTTCTTTTCCTGAAAATAAGACCTATCCTGAAAATAAGCCACTGCCATGAGGCGAGGCAAGTATCAAGGCATGGGTAGCCTGGTTGTGGGGGTGCTGAGGTAAGCCGGTGCCGGGCACTTGGGGCAGCTGCACCCCCCACCTCATGGCAGTGGCTGTTGTGACCCAGGCCCAAGTAGGTAGTAGGAAACTCAGTGCGTGAAAAAACAAACAAACTTTATTCAAAAAGCTGAGAATTACTTTATTCCCAGTGTCGTTCAACTCAAATTAAAACAAATTCCTCCCAACACAAATTCCTCAGTCCTATTGCAAACCTTGGTCCAATTAGGCAAACTGCCAAAGGCCTTTCTTGGCAAATATTCAGAAGTCACAGATATAAAAATAAATGTAAGGCGTAGACGAAGCAGAAGACAAAGCTACCAACGTTGTTTTCTGGCAAAGCTGAAACACCAGTGCTGGTCTGTTTTAAGCCTTATGGGAGGGGCCAATCATCTCTTGGCCCTATTCCTGAGTTTTCCTTTTTGCTTGAGCTGCTCTTGCCTTCTGGCAGCTCTTCTCATGCGTGCATTAGGAACAGGCTCCTCCTGTTCCTCTGCCTCATTACTATCAGCCTCTGGAGGCTCTGGAGTCCGCACCTCTCTCCCTGATGGCCCTGGCCTCACCCCAGCCTTATCACTGTCCAACTCTGTTGCCATCTCCGTAGGCTGCTGGCAGACCACAACAGTGGCACTGGCGCCCCACATGGCCTCCTGCCCTGTCACAAGCAAGGAGAAGAAGTGGACCTCCCATACATGGGAAAAAAATAAGACACCACCTGAAAATAAGCCCTAGTGCTAATTTTGGTGCAAAAAAGAAAATATTTTCAAGCCAAGGTGATGATACTTACCTTGAACTTTCTCCAGAAGAGTGTGTGTGTGTGTGTGAGAGAGAGAGAGAGAGAGAGGGGTGTGTGTGTGTTAGATTCCTATAGACATCTTCCTAACTTAAAATGCGTGAGAGATATTACTTACTAATCATTCTGGCCAAAATACAGTGTAGATATCAAATCATCTGATCTGGGAATTCAAACATCCACTGGGCCATGTCTACAATTCACCTGCAAATCTTGAAAGTTGTTAGATAAATCTCAATCAATCCAGGAATTTATTTATATGACGATACACCTGCCGTGTGGATCCCACTGCTACTTTCTGCATAACAGAAGGGTGGAAATAATATTAACAGGTCAAGTAAATGAAATCAATACTATAGTTTTATATTGATTGGAGAGTGTTCGTATAATGCATAAACCTAGCAAATACTGGCATGATTAATGCTGTTGCTATGAAAGTAATAACTTTCATAGTGCCATCAGTAATAGCAAAGGGTTTCTGAGCAGTTGCTTAAACTTCATTCAGAATTATTTCAGTGCATCCAAAAAGCATGGCAAAGTTTGTGCAAATGATTTGCCTGTCTATAGCTTCCTCCATAAAAACTGTTTTTCTAGATAGATCTTCTCCCAGTAGTGTAAATGCTTGAATTTCATCTTAAGGTAAAGATTCCCCTCACACATATGTGCTAGTCGTTCCCGACTCTAGGGGGCGGTGCTCATCTCCGTTTCAAAGCTGAAGAGCCAGCGCTGTCCGAAGACGTCTCCGTGGTCATGTGGCTGGCATGACTAAACAGCGAAGACTCATGGAATACTGTTACCTTCCCACCAAAGGTGGTCCCTATTTTTCTACTTGCCTTTTTTATGTGCTTTCGAACTGCTAGGTTGGCAGAATCTGGGACAAGTAACGGAAGCTCACCCCCTTACACGGCAATAGGGATTCAAACTGCTGAACTGCCGACGTTTCATATCGACAGGCTCAGCATCTTAGCCACTGAGTTGGCACAAATGATTTGCCTGCATATAGCTTCCTCCATAACAACTTTTTTTCAAGATAGATCTTCTCCCAGTAGTGTAAATGTTTGCATTTCATCTTAGATAAATGAAAAAAAAAAAAACACACCTGTGGCTGTGATGATTCCCCTGGATGCTTCCCCAGTTCTCTTTCCAGATGTTAGCTCAGAGGAATGAACATGTTGTTCCCACCATTGCTTCCCTCTCTGTGCTCTGCTAAATAGCCAGCTTCTAGGGCAGGCCATCAAGAAGGGAGAGGCTTCTTCCTCATGAGTAATCTGGTTTACTGTCTCTGCTCCTGCCTTTTCTCTGCTCTATCTGTTCTTGGATCATGTGCAGAAGGCACATCCTCCTGACTGGCTCCAGCTGCATGCTTTTTCCACCTAAAGCCTACGAGCTGTCCTGCTGCAGCTGTGCTTGAGCCAAATCCCTCTCAGACAGCTGCTGGGAGCCATTAACCAAATCTCCTCCAGAAGAGGATGCAGTGGCTCAGTGGCTAAGTTGCTGAGCTTATCGATCGAAAGGTCGGCAGTTCAGCGGTTTGAATCCCTAGTGCTGCGTATCGGGGTGAGCTCCTGATACTTGTCCCAGCTTCTGCCAACCTAGCAGTTCGAAAGCATGTAAAACATGCAAGTAGAAAAATAGGGGCCACCTTTGGTGGGAAGGGAACAGCGTTCGGTGAGCCTTTAGAGTTTAGTCATGCTGGCCATATGACCATGGTGACGTCTTTGGACAGTGCTGGCTCTTTGGCTTTGAAACGAAGATGAGCACCGCCCCCTAGAGTCGGGAATGACTAGCACATATGTGCAAGGGGAACCTTTACCTCCAGATGTGTCTGGAACTGGTTCATCTTCCTCTGAGCTGACATCTGGAGAGATAACTGGGGAAGCGTCATCTCAGTGTCAAAGAGGATTAGACAAATACATGCAGGATAAAACTTCCAGTAGGCCCTAATCATAGACGTTGTAGCCTACCTCCAAAATCTAATGGTAGAGTTCTGTGTATCATCATCTACTGGGAATATCAGTATGGGAATCATCCTTAAATGCTTGTAAATTTGCCCAGAACTACTATGGTTGGTTCATGTGCAAAATGGGCCTTTGGTCAGATTCCGACTCAGTTTTCTGATGTTCTATATTTGCTGATGGGAAATAAAAGCATGCATGACAATCAGTTAAATATTTTGTGAATGGCTCATTATTAATGCGGAAGGAAGGATACTTGATATCCCCTGGTTGTTTAAAGTGATTCCTGATAAATGTGAAAGGAATGTTCATGGTAATCTGAGGATTCTGTCGGTTGGAGGGATGAAAATGCAGGTTGTTTCAGCATTGTCGTGTTGTCGACAGAGAATCCAAAGAATTTGCAGTGAACGTTACAGAAATGTAACAAAGAATATGGAATTTATAACAAGGTACATACAAGGTATTTATCTTTGACAGAGAAAATGGAGTGAGCAATTGCAAGTTTTAGATACATTGTGAATAATTAGGACAGTAAATGCTCAGAAGTGGAGAAATGATAGAGAAATGCAAATGCTGGTGGAAAGACCATGATTATTGTGTATTCTGATGCTTCATCATCAAAATTGTGTATTCTGATGCTTCATCATCATCATTTCCTGATTGCTTATTTTTACCCTATGACTATCATTAAGTGTTGTACCTTATGATTCTTGACAAATGTATCTTATCTTTTTATGTACACTGAGAGCATTTGCACCAAAGACAAATTCCTTATGTGTCCAATCACACTTGGCCAATAAAAAATACTATTCTATCCTTTCCCTTCCGGAGTGGTTACCGAGCAGTCCTGACTTTACACCATTCCAACTTGTTTAATTCTACCATTATTCCTGTACAATGGCAATCAATCAATTTAGATTGATTGATTTTTGCTCAAGCAAAAAGAAAGGGTAAGGAAAGAGGAGTAAAGAAGGAAGAAGATAGGTAGGTAGGAAAGAAGGGAGGGAGAAGAAAGGATAGGAGGAGGAGAAGGAGAGGAAGATAGAGGGTTAGAAAGGATGGAAGTGAGAAGTGGGAAAGAGGAGGGGAAGTAGGAAAGCAAGGAGAAGGATGGTGGGGAAAGTAGAAGAAGGATGAGAAGGGTAGAAAGGATTAAGGAAGGGAGTGGCGGCCGAGCAGGCCTGATTGAGCATAATCTGAGTATAGGATCAATTGTTGGATAAGTGATTGTATTGTACACTGGTCAAATTGTGGGAATTATTATGGAAAATAAAAAATTTTTGCAAAAAAATATATTAAAAAATACTATTCTAGTCTAGTCTAGTCTAGTCTAGTCTAGTCTAGTCTAGTCTAGTCTAGAATAGAATAGAATTTTTTATTGGCCAAGTGTGATTGAACACACAAGGAATTTGTCTTGGTGCATATGCTCTCAGTGTACATAAAAGAAAAGATACGTTCATCAAGGTACTAGTCTAGTCTAGTCTACGCAGATCACTCTGCAACTGCCCATTTATATGGACGTGAGAACTGGATATGTCAGTAGAAACATAGAAATAGATTGAATGCAGTAGTAATGGGGTATTTAAAAAGTATGTTCAGAAAGCAAGAAGAGTTTGGGTCAATGATAAATGGGTACTGAATATATATGAATGGGCTTTAAAATGGATTGACTGGTACAAAAGAAATGTACCAAAATGGTTTGGTCATAGAGAGAGTAAGCCCTGGTGACACAGGGGTCAGAATGTAGTATTGCAGGCAAACTCTGCCCACAGTTTAGAGTTCAATCCTAACTAGGATTGGTATATAAGTCTAAGTGTATTGCTATAAGAATGAATGGGTTGAGAAGAAAGGAAAGGGTAAGAAAGTTGTGGTTGAATGGAACTGATGGCATCTTCAAAAAGGTGAGCACTTTTTAAAAACAGAAGGCATAATATTAATTTATATATAAATGTGGGAGAACATAAAACGATTAGCGAGGACAAAAAGTTATAGAGATACGTAGTAAAACATATTTTCTTCTCTTGCCTCTATTTTTTCCCCCTTACATCAATAATGATTGTTTTTTTGTCCTTTCGTGAAACAGAAAAGTATGCTAGATAATATATTTGTCTGTCGGTATGTAGGACGGATGTGTATATATGTAGGCATGTGCATGTATCTGTGCATGGGTTCACACATCAACACACAATATTTCTCTCTCATTTATTAAATTGTATTCTGCTGGCTTAAATAGTTGTACTGAGCCATTTTGTTCCATAGTCTAGAAAGTCCAGCTCCCTCTTGAAAACCAGAAAGTCCAGTTGCCTCTTGAAAAAGCACCTTTGGGACAACCACAACCTGGATGACTGAAAATCTCCATAGACCTTCCATACAGAGGTGGGTTTCAGTGGGTTCTGACCAGTTCTGGAGAACCGGTAGCAGAATTTTTGAGTAGTTCGGAGAACCGATAGTAAACATTCTGACTGGCCCCACCCCCATCTATTCTCTGCCTCCCACCTCCCAGCTGATCAGGAGCAAAAGGGGATTTTGCAATAACCTTCCCCTGGATTGAGGAGGGAATGGACATTTTACAGTATTCTTCCCATGACATGCCCACCAAGCCACACCCACAGAACCGGTAGTAAAAAAAAATTGAAACCCACCACTGGTTCCATAGTGAAACTTGAGTTCATTGAATGCCGCATCAGGGTGGTGTTTGACCTTGAGAGGCCGAGGTGGCCACTGGTGTTGAGGGTCCTGTGGTGGCCCGAGCACTCTTCCAGTGAAAACAGAGCTCGTTCCTGGCTGTGACAGCCTCCTGCAAAAACAGAACTCATGAGGGCCACTTGCAGCCTTCCCGAGCTCCATTTTCGCTAGCAGAGGCAGCACAGGTGTTGTGTCCCACCCCCACTCTAACGAACAAGTCATGGAAGTCCGTAACAAACTTAGCAACGAAGTCTCTGCGGCTTGCCAAGTTCCTTCAAGGTTTATCAGGACAGGCAGGAGTCCAAGTTGTGACTTCAGCGATACGGTCCGGTATCAGTAAACTAGATAAGACTTTGCTTGACTCAAGGTTGGAATGTCAAAAGCAGATCCTTTATATAGGCTGTGGGGTGTGGCTCCATGACTCAGCATTTATCCAGGCCTGCCCCACCCTTCTTTCTGCTGGCGTCGCCTCTCAGATCTCTGGAAGAGAGGGTCCACCTACCCTGAATTGTCTTCAGCTGGATCTGCTGTCAGCATCTGGGAAAGGGAGGGGTCACCACCTGGCTGGCTTCCTGCTCTGAAGGCTGAGCCAAAGGAACACATGCTGTATGAGTGAGGTTTATTGGGCTTCTCCTTTCACTCCTTGAATCCTCTCTGGGCATGGGGCCAGGGCCGGGGGTTGGAGTCATGACAGGCCGTTCATCTTCATTATCAGACTCGGATTCTGATAAAAGGCCCGGTTGGAGACGGGAGGGGCCCGGCTGAGGAGAGGAGGGTGGACGAGTCACAACAGCAGGCGAGTTCTTTGCTGTTTCTAGGGTGGCTCTGCGTGCCAGATCTAAGTACCTCATAGGCCTTGAGTTTGACATCCCTGGTCTAGTGATACAACCAAGGGTGGTATTCACTTACTTTCCCTACTGGTTTGCAAATGTGAGCACACATGCACCTCATCCACGTATGTGCACGTCCTTCTGCATATGTGCTTTGCTCACTCATGTGTTTTCTGTGCATGTGCTCGGCCTCAAATTCATGCCTAAATAGGATGGCATAGAGCCAGGATGGCATAGAGCCAGGATGGGTGGGTGGGCCAACCTGTGATTTTCGCTACCGGTTTGGGCGAACCATCTGAACCTGCTGAATACTACCTCTGGATACAACTAGTGGGGAAGAACATACTCCAGATGAATGTTTGAAGATTGTCGATAAGGGCATCATAATCTCCTAAAAATTACTTTTTAGATTTTTTTCCCCCAAAGAGGAAAACCCAGAATCAGTCTCTGACATCTCGTGAGTTAGCATTTGCAGCTCCAGCTGAATTCAGAAGGGCTGCACACACACAACACAAGCGCAAAGAGACACATGTGTATATTGTACCCTGTGTATTGAACGGCATCCATTTCCCATCCAGCTGCAACTGTGTCTTTTTAATGTTAAGCAAAGGGCTGCAGGTGAGACTTTGTAAATATGAACATGATATTCGGATGGGGAAGTATTCTAGTAATTATACACAACAGAATTGCAGCCCACTGAGTACCGAGCATCTGAATATGGTGGTTCAGATATAAGCACAGTATTAACAACAGTGCGTCACTTGGTGTATTGTGGCCTCTCCTTTGTGAGTTTTTAAACAAGAGCCCCAGAGCTGAACAATACCCCTATGATTGATACTTGGCTTAACTTAATAAATATAGCTGTTTCATATATTAGGCATGTGACTCAATCTATAAATGAAACATCTGTGTAACTTGTTTCCTATTATATTTCTTGATAGGTTATTTTTTTTTAAAAAAAAGATCTGAAACGTCTCTTTTATCTGCTTCCCTCACTGAATGGTTTCCAATCCAGATGCCAAATGTAATGCTCAGGTTCTCTTCTTCCTCAATGTTTGGTTAGAAATTGGCCCATCAGCAGGCAGCATGTCATACCATGATAACCTAGGTAAAGATTAAGTGATTTATATCATACCTTCAAGTGTACACCTGCCTCAATATCAGTAACTGCAAGATGGATTTTGGAATCCTATTGGACAATCACTTAAATATGAGATGGCAGTGTGCTACAGCTGCCATTTTTTTTCTTGATAAAATGATTTATCACTTATATCTTTTATGTACACTGAGAGCCTATGCACCGAAGACAAATTCTTTGTGTGTCCAATCACCCTTGGCCAATAGAGAATTCTATTCTATTCTATTCTATTCTATTCTATTCTATTCTATTCTATTCTATTCTATTCTATTCTATTCTATTCTCTGCCAGTGCAGTCCCTTAGGCTGCATAAACAGAGGTATAGGATCAAGATCACGTGAAGTGTTTATAGCACTTTGTAATGCCTTGATAAAAACATACTTAGAATATTGCATCCAGTTTTGGGCGCCATGATATAAGACAGATGTTGAGATTACAGAAAGAGTGCAGAGAACAGCAACAAAGGTGATTAGGAGACTGGAGACTAAAACACACAAAACACAGTAGCATGAATTTAAGTATGTGTATTTTAATGAAAAGAAAGACTAGGAATAATATGATAGCAGTATTCCAATATCTAAGAGGCTACCATAAAGATGAAGGGAACAACTTATTTTCCAAAGCACTTGAAGGCAGAACAAAAAGCAATGGATGGAAACTAACCAAGGAAAGAACCAACCTAGAACTAAGGAGAAATTTCCTGACAGTTAGAACAATTAATTAGTTGAAGAACTTGCTTCCAGAAGTTGTAGGTGCTCCAACACTGGAGGTTTTAAGAAGAGATTGGGCAATCATTGAAATGGGGTAGGGTCTCCTGCTTGGGCAGTGAGTTGGACTAGAAGGTTTCTTCCAACTCTGTTACACGACCAACTTGGGAAGAGCTGAACAGAAGGTAGTGATAAGGAATTATTTACAGAGATTTTATAGATCATTCCATATTGCTCTTCACCCCCCTACAAACTATCAACTTGGTTACTTCTGCAGTATAAGACTATTTATTCATTTAGCATTCAATCTGTCCTCCTCTTAATGGGTGAATATAAAAGGACACAGAGAACAAGATAATAGATGCTTTTTTTTAAAAAAAAAAATCACAATGGCATAAAATAGTTTGACTCATCGAGTGGCTCACCATTTGTGGGACAATCTCATGACATCAACAACACTGCATTGGTAGATACTTTTAAAGAGATACACAAGCTCGCCGTTTAACCACGCAAAACAATACAACCCAGACAGGTTGAGTGTCTGCACTGATAAATATAATGGTGTATTATTTTTCCTTTCCTCTGTTTGTAACAAAATTCAGGCGGACATCTCTGTCAGTTGAACCAGTTTGTGTGTCTCATCTGAGCTCATTAATGCTTCAGTACGTTGGCAAAAGCTTGGTTGATAGTTATTGATTCATGAGTTAGTGTCTACAGAATGTATCCACAAGCACTGAGCCTTTAACAATCCTGTCTTCTAATGCAAGGCTCTAGTAAATCCTTTTTTATTATTATTACTATTGTGTTCTTTGACCTGAAGATTCAGTAAATTTAGGCAGTTCTTGTCCTTTATTTTTGTGAGTTAATAATCTGTGCCAACTAATAATAAATAATTATTATTTAAAATAATTATATTTATTATTTATATAACTAATAAATAATCACTCTGCCAACAAAAGTGGGTATAGTGAAGGCTATGATTTTCCCAGTTGCAATGTATGGCTGTGAAAGTTGGACCTTAAGAAAGATTGAGCGCCAAAGAATTGAAGCCTTTGAACTATGGTGCTGGAGGAGACTCTTGCGAGTCCCTTGACGCTCCTAATAGAGGAATCAGTGATTTAACTACAGAGGGTTTATCATGTTTGGGAGTTGGATCAGAACAATATGAATATTCCTTTACCTTGGGAATGGTAGAAACATCAACCACCAGACAAGCAGTAATTGAATGTGATAATCTGCATGTCAGTTTGGAAGCATATTAGGCCGGAAGCTTCCGTGCTGCCATGTTCTCATGTGTGGGAAAGTAGGAGAAGGGGATTTAGAAGAGGGGTTGACTTTAGACATAATAGCATTCTTCCTGTCAGGCCGATCCTGCATCTGGAGAAGGAGGGGTCGGAGTGCTGTCTCGAGATGGGACGGACGCTGATTGGCGCATTTGATCGAATGAGGAGTGAGGGGATGGTTTTGGGGGTTTTGATTTACTGAGGTAAAACCCAGATTCGGGGTTTCCCAGATGTGCCAATTTACCTATTCTAGTAAATAAAACTTTGAAAAATGCTTGCTTTGGAATTTTTACTTGGTTTTTTTTTTTCCTGTCTGTTGTTGTTTTCTATACTGTTGTTGGTCTCTAATGTTGACTTCTTTAGATAGGCGTTTTTTTAAAAAAAAATGATCAAAGGTTTAATTATGTGTAGCATGTCCAAGTATGCCAATATATTTTGATTATCCTCAATGCTTCCTGGAATGTTCAGAAGAGATATTTATTTATTTTTGATGGTGTTGTGAATACAAAAGCAAATAATAGGACAAGTAGCGGAGGAAAAAGGGATGATAAAAGTATAGAAAAGAGGGGAAAAAGAATAAAAAAGCATTGACTTCCAATTCCCTTTGGTGCAGTAGAATAAGAACTAACATTAAACCACTACTTTTTACTTTTACATAATAAAAAAATTGCATAATAGACTTGGGGAAATAATTGGAATTTTGATGTTATATACGTTGATGGTAGCGAGATTATGCACAAAAATGGAAGGACACTTTAATTCCCTCAATAGATGATTGGTTGCAAAAGCTGATTGAGTTAGCCAGAGATGGCTACATTGATTGTTTTGATTAAAAAAAACGTAAGTACTTTCTACTTGGAAACCACTTCTGGACTTTGTGCTTGAGGTGGAAAAAGATGAAACTTTGATTTTGGGTTTTACCGATTAGATAGATCTGTTGCTATAGAAATGGCTAGTTTATACTATTTCATTGATTATTTTTTTCTTTTTCTCTATGATGCCTTAAACCAAAATGTAAAATCTAGACTTGAAGTTACTGCTTAGGCACAATGGTGAAGGTATAAGGAGCAAATTTCTTTTAACTATTTTGCAATATCCATATTTATTGGAATAGAAAACGGAAATTTCTTATACAGGTCCTTCTTTTATGCAGTTCAATTCCAAAGGCAAAGCATGAAGCACATAACCTGTAGTTGAGAATAAAAGTAGATTGCGGTGGGAGTAATCTTAGTCCCAAAGGATTAATTTTCTCATCTGGATCCCAATTAATCCATAGAGTTGTTAAGCCCTGTTTTAATTAGACTTCTTCCTCTTAAAGTAGTTCTTGTTCCTCATATTGCACTTTATTATTTCCTTTACTGGAACCCTGCAGGCTGGGAAATGATGCTTTAATATACTCTTGTTTGTTTGATTGCCGATTGATACTTAATGAAGATGGTCCCTAGCAGTCATGCAATCATGGTATAGAAGATTAAATATAAATATTATCATTCCTGCTGGAATTAGTCCAAAGCAAAAAACTAGCAGTGATTTTTCCAGTTCCCCATTAAAGGAAGATAATATATGAAGCTGTGTATTTCAAGGAAATATTGACTCATCATTTTAAGAGATAGAGGAAAGTCAAATATTTTGATAAGGAGAAAGAAAATAATCTAGAGATATGTGTCTATGGTGATACTCAGTCATCCAGGTCATGGTTGTCCCAAAGGTGCTTTTATACTGGACTTTCCGGTTTTTCTTTCAAGATGTTTCACTCCTCATCCAAGAAGCTTCTTCAGCTCTGACTGGATGGTGGGAAATAGAAGGATTTCTACTCCTTGCAGACAGCTGGTCATTTGCATTCTTTTAGCGGATCGTTAAGGCCATCTGGAGGTTTATCTGTGTCCTCAGGGTCACCTGAGTTGTGTAAATGGGCGTGGAGCCTTCTTGGAACTGTTGAAAGGACTGTGTTGTAGGTTGGAGATAGATGATGTCATATGCCTCCCACTCTGCTGAGGGACGGCTGTTCAATTTTGACATAGATGGCCTCTTTGAACCCTCTTTCAAACCAGCGGTCTTCTCTATCTAAAATGTAGATTTTGCTGTCTTTACAAGACTGACCTGTGTCTTTTAAACACAGATGGACTGCTGAATCTAGTCATGCTGTGTTTGTTCTAGAGATATGTAGTGCTTTTTTTGCAAACTGACTTCTGACTTCAAGCAAAAATAACATTGGTCTGAAGCTAACTTGGAACAATTCACAAATATTTTAATCATTCACAGCTTGCCATAACTATTCAAAGTAGGAAAACCCCACGCATCCCATAGGATTTTCTGAATTAAATCTGCCCCACTTCTGCAAGACTGGGCCAATGTTCTCTTTGAAGCGGCCTTCCCATCTGAAACGTAGATCAGGAAGGATTAAGCATCTCTATGCAATTTCAGTAGCTTTATAGCCATTTTTCAAAGATCCTGGAAGTTCCTCCAACCGTTGCCTTGTGCAAACGTCCTTTGAAAGGGGCCATTGGCAACTCAGAGCAAAATTCATTTGTTTTAGGTTTTAGGGGCAACAGTACCATTTCTAAAGAAAAGGGATTCTTTTCATTTCGCTGGAATAACCATTTCTGGAGTGTGAGAATGATTGCTTTTCTATGAAATTGCTTCTCTGTTGCTTATCAGACTTACATAGTTTGTTTAATAGTAATAATTTAGTAATAATTTAATTTCTATACCACCCTTCTCCCGAAGGATTCAGGGTGGTTTACAGCCAGGTAAAAACAACAATAAATAAATACAATACAGTTAAAACCAATGTTAAAAAGCTTATTCAGTTTGGCCCATGATTAAAATAATTAAAATACATTACAATCATAAAAAAACCCCATTTAAATTAGCAATAATAATAATTTTATGCCAGTCCTACACGGAAGAATAAATATGTCTTCAGCTCGCAGCAGAAGGTCCGGAGGTCAGGAAGTTGTCGAAGTCCTGGTGGAAGCTCATTCCAGAGGATGGGTGCCCCCACAGAGAAGGCTCTCCCCCTGGGGGTCACCAGCCGACATTGTTTGGCTGACGGCACCCTGAGGAGGCCCTCCTCAGGCCCTATGAGAACGCACAGGTCGGTGGGAGGCAAGCGGTAGCAGTAGGCGGTCCCATAAATAACCTGGTCCTAGGCCATGGAGCGCCTTAAAGGTGGTAACCAACACCTTGAAGTGCACCCGGAAGACCACAGACAGCCAGTGCAGCTTGCGCAGGAGAGGTGTTATATGGGAGCCACAAGTGGCTCCCTCTATCATCCATGCAGCCGCATTCTGGACCAACTGCATAATCACAAGGCCACATCAGGATACAGGATATAGCCAATGGGATTCATAAGAATTCCATTCATTTTTTCCCCTTATTACATTAGACCTTTTGATTTTGGTATGAAGGTACCCTAAAGCACATAGAAAACTCCAGATAGTTTAGGGGCACACTAAACAGACTGAGAAGCTAATAGCTAGCAGTGAAAGCTAGTCAAAATAGAAATGGGATCTTTCTCTGTTGGGAGGCAAGCCATAGACGTTTTGCCAGTGATGAATTTTTGCAATTGAAGTCAGAAGAACTGCAAAAACTCACGTCAACAACAATTCTTCTTCAACGATTTGGTTGCCTTTTTGTTTCAGAAAATTCAGGTTGTTCTTGCGCCTGGAACCTGGAACTGCATGCGCGGAATTCCAGGGGCTTGTCGATCTATTGCTGCTCTGTTCTTCTTTTCGTCAGGTAAATGAAGGTGGTGAATTAGTTAAGTTCAGCTCCAAAGAGGTGATCCGTGAAAGTTAAGTACACTTGGGGGATCATACGAAGAGCTGAGTTTGCTGCTGCTTGAAAGTACCCTAATTCTGGAAGCCTGCAAAGAAAATGTCACGGAAGCAAAAAAAAAAATGCCATTGTGTGTATAAGATACGTTTAGATTGCATAAGTGGGCATTGTTTCCTTTGCATCCACGGTTTGTGGTGATTTTTTTCATCAAATTAAATATAAAGAGAATTACTAACGATGGAGCCTCACCTCCAAAATTGCTCTGTCAGTCCTTGTTCGTTGCGCAGTAATTAGAAAGGGACAATTAGCATGTATGCCGTGAACTTTTCGGTGTAGTTCTGGACATAGAGTAGCACAGCCAATTACAACAAAGCCATTTAAGTGGGTAAGAGGACCATTAAAGCCAATTCATTAGGCCCTGCATCTTTTTTCCGGAAGTGTGTTGGCACAGACTATGCACGACAAAGCAGGAGTGGGCTGCTGTGCTGAACTGTACCCCCAGAGGCTGGAGGGAGCAGTCAGCAATGAGATGTGGACTGTGAGTCTTCAAGCCGAGGGTAGCTTGAGGCTACTTATTATTCTGATGAGGATACAGTAATGACTTCAGCAGATGTTGAGCACCAAATTAGCTTGGCTACGAAGGGGAGGCCTCTGAAGCATTAACACCTCTTTGTTTTAGATGAGTACCATGGACCACAGTGTTGATGAGCTGACCCCTTCCAGAGTTAAACAGTGGGTTACTATTACTCTGCTCATTAAAACTCAGCATTGCTCGGGCATCAGCAAGATGGAGCTGTGCATTAGCAGCAGAATTTAACACTTAGGTTTGCACTTCAGAGGTGATGGACTACATCGCTCCGTGCGGAATCAAATCAGCCACGACAAGTGGCACAGTTGTCCGTCAAGACCTGTTGAAACAGAGAACTACCAGCCCCCAGTGGGGAATAGGCTAGTCTTCTTCCGTTGCCATTCTCTTCATCTGCCATTTACTCAGCCATAGGTTTTTGGCACAGAAAGGACCAAGTCATGGCTCAAAAGAACGAAAGATTCAATGTCCTCCAGAAGTTTTTGGGTCTTTAATTCTCATCAGTCCAGACCTATGACCAACAATGAAGTCTCGTGTGTTCTTGGCTTCAGAAAATTGGCATAGCGAATGAACGAGCACAAGTCCGCAGCATAAACAAGACAAAGGAACCTGGAATGTGCATTGATAGCGATTCATCTTGCTACAGTGAAGAAGGCTGGCTCCATTCCATTTCAGTGCTAGAGTGGCTTTTTTCTGGTCCATTTTTGCTTGTTTGTACAGAATGCTGGTCCAAGGGAAGGAGATGGGGTGGTGGTGGGAAAAACTATTACACAATTCTCCATCTGCTTGCCATTTGCATCTTTTCTTCGTAAACAAAGCCTTTTCGTAATATGCGTGTTTTCCTAAAATGTAAATTAATCTCTGGTTTTTTGTTTTTTTTTTGCTTTGTGAAAGGACCAATATTTTGTAAATTAGGGCTTTGTGCAGATTTTTTGACCAGAGAATTGTGAATGCTAGCATATTCCATGCCCTGCCGTTCTGTCTGCCGGTTTGATACTCCCATAGAAGTGATGCTGGATTCTTTTTTTTTTTATTATTATTATTATGTTTCTGGCAATTCCTTGCCACAGTACAGCAAATAAGGTCTCTCCCTGTCCTCCACTGAGTTCTCAAATGGACCCAAGTCCATTAGACAAGTATATTAATTGCATAGAATTAGGAAGATTATGTCTGTCTGTCTATCTGCCTGCTTGCCAGTCTGTCTGTCTGTCTGTCATCCATCCATATCTATCTATCTATCTATCTATCTATCTATCTATCTATCTATCTATCTATCTATCTATCTATCTATCTATCTATCTATCTATCTATTATCTAGCTAGCTAGCTAGCTAGCTGGCTAGCTAGCTATCATCTATCTATCTATCTATCTATCTATCTATCTATCTATCTATCTATCTATCTATCTATCTATCTATCGTACGGGTGTCAAACTCATGTTTTCATGGCATTGTCAGGTAACATATCATAACTTTTTTCTCCTTTCCTCCTTTGTGGCCAGTACGCGATTCATCCGGCTTGCAGTCCACACATTTGACAACCCTGATCTACAGTATCTATCTACCGAATATCTCTCTCTCTCTCTCTCTCTCTCTCTCTCTCTCTCTCTCTCTCTCTCCCTCCCTCCCTCCCTCCCTCCCTCCATCCATCCAACTATCTATCTATCTATCTATCTATCTATCTATCTATCTATCTATCTATCTATCTATCTATCTATCTCCACAGAGTCCTGTTATCTATATGTGTTGCTTCCTAGGTTTAAATATTAGACCTCTCTTCCTATGTTTTTGAGTCAATGTCTATGTACCGTAGGTGCTTCTTTCTCATCCTTGAGGTCTCCCCCCATCCGAATCAGAACTGGGAAGAGTATCATGTGTCCTAGATAAACAGCAGCTGAGCTGAAATATCTGAATATTTGTCTGTTCAACTTTTCATGGGCCCACCATTTCCATTATCTAAAAGCAGACAAGCAGAACACCTGAGAGTTTCCTTCTCTTAGTATTTATGTTTCTGAACTCTCCCCTTGATTTTGCAAGACCCGGTACATACCGAGAGGAGCTGAATAGTTGACTTTAATTTGTCAATATAATTCATTGGCATAGGCCTAGAGAACTGTAAGCAGACAATCTGCATGAGCCATTTGACTTGATATAAATTGTTATGAATGCATCAGCCTGAACTGAGGTGGCCACATAAAATTAGAGAAAACCGAACAAACCATGCTGAGCCCAACAGCTGCTTGAAGATGTCTATGCATTTTGTTATTGTTGTTCTGGCTAATTCAACATAAAATAGTGAGCGTTGCACCAAGGTGACAGACCTGTCATTCCCGTTCTCCCATCCAGCCCACCCCTCCAATCAAAGCTGCAACCTTCCTGCACGTTGACGCTATTAAGTTTTTATTGAGTAAATGGCAGAGTTCCAGTTGTTTGCTGCTGCTCACCTTTGTAAGTTAATACAGTGAGAAATCACCGCTGAGACATTAAAACTGTGCACTTTTCCAGTGTGTCCTTTCTGCATTGTCACTGCAAGCGTCTTCTACAAGTCACAGATTATCAATGCACTGATTATCTTTAAGTCCTGCTCCCATCAGGGAGATTCAGAACAATTGTATGTGGCTTTCTATCCAGGCAGCTAAGAGGTCAAGACCCCTTCAGCAATGTACATTACATGCATTAGCTTTTCTACTATCATTAGTAGAACACTGTAATGCTGGGAAGGCCAAGTAGTAAATCTGTGTGAGGACCTACTTCAAGGACTAGGTAAAGATAAAGGTTCCCCTGCACATGCGTGCTAATCATTTCCGGCTCTAGGGGATGGTACTCATCTCCGTTCTAAGGTGAAGAGCCAGGACTGTCCAAAGACGTTTCCGTGGTCATGTGGCCGGCATGACTAAATGCCGAAGGCGCATGGAACGCTGTTACCTTCCCACCAAGGGTGGTCCCTATTTTTCTACTTGCCTTTTTTATGTGCTTTCTAACTGCTAGGTTGGCAGAAGCTGGGACAAGTAACGGGAGCTCACCCCGTTACGCGGCACTAGGGATTCGAACCGCTGAACTGCCGACCTTTCGATCGACAAGCTCAACATCTTAGCCACTGAGCCACTGTGTCCCTTTTAAGTCGAGGACTACCTGTAGTTAAATAAGTCACAAAATAAGGCAATGCAAGCTTTATTATGCTGCTATCATATTGTTAACAAGAAAACTATTCATGGACAGGTCCACAAAATCACCAGAAGCCCAAAGAGATTTATCTTTGTAACTGACTCAATTGAAGTTGCAGTTTGTTATGGAAAGAGAAAGCTAATGAACACCGATTGGTATTTAGCAGAAGAAAATGCCAGGAGCTGTTCTCCCACCTCTCAAACTTGCATAGAACAATAGTTTCATCATTAGCATGTTCCAGTTGCATATTTATAGCCACTCCACCAAAAAAAAAAAAAAACAGATCAAGGAGTGGAATAGATTCCCAGGAGGCAAGGCTAAAGCACTCCATTCTCATTAGTTTCAGGGAAGAAGAAAGAAAAAAAGATAATCAAGGGATCATCCTGACATTGTACTGTGATGTAGGAAGAAAGGGAGCCTTAACAATCAGGAACTAGAACTCTGGAAAATTTTTACCAGCGTTTTCTCCTTTGGTTGAATGATCAGCATTTGAAATAGGAATGACCTGTTGATCTTCATAGAGCAAAGGAGTACTGTTGCAAAGAGACCTCCTGAGTCAGGTATTACAATGCCTAAGGTGGAAAAATACACGTTGACTGGTATTTTGGTTGACCATGGATCAATATCCAGCAGATGTCTGGTAGCCTGGTAGATATGGTTTTAGAAGGTCATCTGATGCTACAATCTCTACAAGGAACAGTTTAAAACCCTGTGCCCAGCAACCTACTGGTGCTTTGCATTATCTAGAAATGTGCCCCTCTGAATTCAGTACCATGGGGCCAAAATTGTTGTGTGTGTGTGTGTGTGTGTGTGTGTGTATGAACTTGTGTGGCTTCAGTACAGGGTTGAAATTCAGCAGGTTCTAACAGGTTCTGGAGAAATTTTGAGTAGTTCGGAGAACCAGCAAATATCACCTCTGGCTGGCCCCAGAGTGGAGTGGGAATGGAGATTTTGCAATATCCTTCCCCCAGGAGTGGGGTGGGAATAGAGATTTTGCAGTATCCTTCCCCTGTCATTCCCACCAAGCCATGCCCACCAAGCCACACCGCGTCCACCAAGCCACACCCGCACAACCGGTAATAAAAAAATTGAATTCCACCACTGATTTGACCCCATCCTTCAGGTTCAACCTGGTTCATCTCCTACACATAAGTCACTTTTTCAGTGCTGTTCTAACTTCTAACAGTCACTAAATGAACGGTTGTAAGTCAAGGTCTACCCATAATAGATAATTACACCGATTCCCCAGTCTAACCAGCAAACACTTTGATTTTTGTCTTCTCTCACATGTATAAGTTCATTCTGTTAAATAAACTTTTTTTTTAACCTGCTACGCTTTCTATCTCTCCAGTAGATGAAATTGTTATTCCATTCATCTTGGCTCCCTTCCTTTGCCCTTCAGTAAGGTTGAGTTTGGAGCATTGCATTAAAGGATGATGGGAAAGCTAAGCAAATAATTTATTTCTCTGAAGATGACCAGAAAGTTGAAAGAAGCAAATAAAATGGAGACTGGTGTTCTTTGCATTTAAAAAAAGAAAAGAAAAGAAATATGGTGAAAATGGAACAAAAGCTTCTGCCTGCAATATTTTTTTTAAACTCCTGAAGTGCCTCAAGCTATAAGTACAGAGAAAGGGCCATCCTTTCAGCTCTTCCAATGGGAATATCATCCTATTCAAAAACATTTGTTCTCCCTTCATTTTTCTTTCATGACTTAATTCAATTCTACTTGAATGTACAGTTTGGTGGTCCACCACTACTTTTAATAAGCCAAAAGGGAAAATAATTTCCCTCTTCTTCTTCTTCTTCTTCTTCTTCTTCTTCTTCTTCTTCTTCTTCTTCTTCTTCTTCTTCTTCTTCTTCTTCTTCTTCTTCTTCTTCTTCTTCTTCTTCTTCTTCTTCTTCTCCTCCTCCTCCTCCTCCTCCTCCTTTTTCTTGTTTTGAGATTGAAGTATTTGCGTATGGCAGATGGCCCACATGCATTTTTTTTTTTTGGCTAACATTTGGGATGTGTTATAAATAGCTTTAAATACTAAGAGAAGGAAAAGATAGTGTTTACTCCATCTCTTCATTCATCAAGAGAGGCAGATCATCTGAATACCATATATACACTATGATTATTAAACATTATGAACAATGTACCACACCAAACCGTGGTAGCTTAATTACAAAGCATAAGAATAAAATTAAGATTACACACTTTTTGCTTGAAACAGAAAAGAAAAACAACAAAGAACCCTTTCGAAGATATAGCTTTAGACACTGCAACAACAGGCCAGACAAAAAATTCTTCAATATGATTGAATCAAAATATTCTTTTTAGTTCAGTATGATTGCACAAATTGCAGTCACTGGATCATAGCCCCTCTACAACATGGCTGACATGTAGATATAAACGATGACGTCCCACACAAATTTGCAAAGAGCTTACACAACTTCTATTACAACTGTGAATATTGGTTATATTTTATTAAATCATGATATTAAAAAAAGCCCAATGTTGCCTTGCGATAAATGTTAGTTTCAACTGGCTCAGTCAGTATCTCCAATTATTTTCAGATTTTGCTAATGTTTGTGCATACAGTTGTGTGTGTGTCTACACAGTATTTGAAAACATGAAAGGCATTTGTTTTGTTTTTAATAATGCACAAGCCCAGAGCCCAGAAAATATATATATATATTATTTGCATTTATATCCCGCCCTTCTCCGAAGACTCAGGGTGGCTTACACTATGTTAGCAATAGTCTTCATCCATTTATTATATACAAAGTCAACTTTTATTGCCCCCAACAATCTGGGTCCTCATTTTACCTACCTTATAAAGGATGGAAGGCTGAGTCAACCTTGGGCCTGGTGGGACTAGAACCTGTTGTAATTGCAAGCAACTGTGTTAATAACAGGCTGTCTTAGCAGCCTGAGCCACCAGAGGCCCTAATATTATAAATATTAAGATCAGAGATGGTGTTAAGCCGGTTCAGACCAGTTCGCCTGAACCAGTAGCAGAAATCATCCGCCCCGGCTCTATGCCATCCTATTTAGATATGTTTTTTAGGCTGGGCACATGCGCGGAAGGTGAGTGCTCTAGCAAAGCACATGCACACCAGCAAAGCACATGCACACCCAGGGTGTATGGGTGGATGCACATATGCTTACATTTGCATACTGGTAGGGAAAGTAAAGTTGAGCTTGTCAATCGAAAGGTCGGCAGCTCAGCGGTTCGAATCCCTAGTGCTGCCGTGTAACGGGGTGAGCTCCAGTTACTTGTTCCAGCTTCTGCCAACCTAGCAGTTTCTAAAGCACGTAAAAAAATGCAAGTAGAAAAAATAGGGACCACCTTTGGTGGGAAGGTAACAGCGTTCCGTGTGCCTTTGGTGTTGAGTCATGCCGGCCACATGACCACAGAGACGTCTTTGGACAGTGCTGGCTCTTTGGCTTTGAAATGGAGATGAGCACCGCCCCCTAGAGTTGGCAATGACTAGCACATATGTGCGAGGGGAACCTTTACCTTTACCTTAGGGAAAGTAAGTTAATACCAACCCTGATTAAGATCCATGAGAGTCCAATAGTAAGACAGAAGGAAGAATAGACTGTTTTAAAGTTGTCCTTTCTTTGTGTTGAATAATGGCAACAACAAATAGAACAGCACAGATTAATACATTCCTCTATGCCCAAACTATTGACAAGGTACTAATTTATGTCTGCTGAGGGATGGAGTACTTTGAAGAAAAAAAAAAACATTTCACAACTCTTAAACAAAAGTGAGAAAAATAAGCAAAGGAGCATAAATTAGAGCAATGTATCATGAATTATTAGACAGTGTTTAGTAATGTTTATGAATTTGAAGTTGATTATAGCATTCAGTGTTGGTTAGATAGGGCAAAACCTGAACTTTTTGAATCTGCACATTTTTAATCCATTTTTTTCAAATAAAATATATTGATTGAAAAATGCTTGTCCTTGGGATAGATAATGAAAATAATAAAAATAGAGATAGAGAGTTATAGAGAGAGATGATAGACATCTCCCTCTCCCTCTCTCTCTCTCTCTCTCTCCCTCTCCCTCTCTCTCTCTCTCACACACACACACAGAGGGGAGAGAGAGAGAGAGAGAGATGTCTATCATCTCTCTCTATAGCTCTCTGTCTCTATTTTTATTATGTCCATTATTTATCCCAAAGAGGAGAGAGAGAGAGAGAGGCTGTTTCAGTCATTGTACATATCTGGTACCAACACAAAGGGAACACCATTTTTAAAGATAATCTGAAAACAAATTCTATGAGATCCATAATCTTTACTGGACAGAGTGTGGCACCTTGCAACTGCTATCTTCCAAAGCTCCTTGGAGAAGTTGAGGTTAACTCTTAGCTACTTATCTACTTTTAGTTTAAGGTCTCAAAATAACAAGAGTGAAAGAATTTCTATTCCCTTTTTGACACTGACCAAAAGTAGAGATGTCAAAGCTGGACTACCAAAATGTAGATGCCAGTAGACTTTTAGTGGTTGTCCAACACTTCTCATCCTTGAAGACACATGTGAGAACAGTCTCGCGGTGTCCAAAATCCGTTACGTTTTGTTGTTCTTTGCTTTGAAGGAAACATAGTTTGGTCCTGTTTCAGAATCTTGTATGGAATCTTGTGACATTGGTGAACCCTGGAGAAGCCTTTCTTCTCTCTTGTAGTTAAATATAGTTACATTAATAGCATGGCACAGGGCAAATGTCTTAATATTTGGGCCACCTAAGCAATGATCAAGTCTATTTTGCTCTGGTGATGAGGAACGCTCCTAATAAACGAAACAAAAATAACAAAGCTGTTTTCTAATTAGCCCTTGGCTGGTTATTTTCAAACTTGTGGCTCCCATGTAACACCACTCCTGCGCAAGCTGCACTGGCTGCCTGTGGTCTTTCAGGTGCACTTCAAGGTGTTGGTTACTACCTTTAAAGTGCTCCATGGCTTAGGACTGGGTTACTTACAGGACCACCTACTGCCACCATTTGCCTCCCACCGACCCGTGCACTCTCACAGAGAGGGACTCCTCAGGGTACCGTCAGCCAAGCAATGTCGGCTGGCAGCCCCCAGGGGAAGGGCCTTCTCTGTGGGGGCTCTCACCCTCTGGAACGAACTTCCCCCAGGACTTCGTCAACTTCCTGACCTTCGGACCGTCCACCACGAGCTGAAGACGTATTTATTTATTCACGCAGGACTGGCATAGAATTTTTAGAAGTTTTATTATTCGGTTTTAAATTTTAAAGTGGGTTTTATTGTTTTAAATGCATTTTAATTTGGGGCCATATTAAATAAGTTTTTTAATTATTGATTTTATTCTGTATTTATTCATTGTTGTTTTATTTGGCTGGAACCGCCCTGAGTCCTTCGGGAGAAGGGCGGTATAAAAATTTAATAAATAAATAAATAAATACAGCTTTTTTGGCAGAAGATCATCTTTTTCAGAAAATTTGTGCTAAAATGGAAGAAAACAACAAAAAGAAAAAAAAGATTGCCCTTGTCTTAAATGTATGAGGTGGATTCAAAATTGGAGACTTCAGTATGTATGTATAGTCAAGATGGTGTTTGTTTTTTTTAATACTACAAGTGCACACCTACCATTTTATAGAACTATGGGGGTTTTTTTCCTTTGCACTATGTATTTTTCATGCTCTGGTACTCTTGATTGGGATAAAAATAGCTAGCTATCCTGGAGTACTTTCCAACACTATTTTCAGAAGCCAAATATGAGAGAGGGAGGTGGATGGGAGGGAGAGAGGGAGGTGGGGAAGGAGGAGAGCGAGAATATCTGCCTCAAACATAGAGAGAAAACTTCCAGTCCACTTACTGTAGTACTGGTGATGGCTGTCACTCTTAAGATCTTAAATCTGTGCTTTTAGGAGCAAACAGTGAAAATTCAGGACAAGGCTTGGATATGTAGAAATGTCAGTCAACCCATGCAAAATCTTGGCTTCCTTATGATGTTGAATTATAAATCCCATCATCCTGCCTGAGACTGACTGACAACAATTGCTGCCCCACAAACCTACAGAACAGTACAAATTTCCCCCGACTCCTTTACAGCGCACTGAGTCACCAACATGAGATAAAGCAGCTTTTCGAATTTCCATTTCAAGAAAAACGTTCAGATCGAAGCACAGCAATTCAGCTGGTTAAAAATCTCTGTCTCCTTTATTAGCTGTAACAGGGGATTCCAGTAGAAAAATATAGATCCCTGGGATACAGGTCTGTTGATTTTATCTCGGGGATCACTCAAGGCCATCTAGTGACTTGATGTGGAAACGTTTTGTGGAAAGGGGTATGTTTGAACTTGGGAAGAAGACACAAACTCAAAGGAGCAGATCGGTTTTTGCTAAGCCGGGATCAAGTGTCAGCTTTTCAGAAAACTTGCATCCACCGAGAAAGCAAAGCCAATAGATTTAGCAACCTTACTCAACCTTTCCCTCACTTTCTCTGGATGCCTGTGCTTTGAGCAAAATTCACAACTATTGGTGTCCATTACACTTGGTAATTGGATGCCAGCAGTGTGGCTGCATTTGAAGCAAAGACACATTGGAAGTGAAGTCCCAGAAATGGCGGTTTGACCCTTCCAAGTCTTTACCCTAATGAAGAAGGAAATGTGTACAACCTTGTTTAGACCAAGGAGCTCCTCTTCTGCAATCTACCAGCCCGAATAAATTTTAGGTGATCTACAGAACTATGAAATTGGTATTTATTGATCTAGACAAGGTGCCAAGCTCAAAAGAGATATAAAGGCAAATATAGTGAAGGTAAAAGTTTTCCTTGCACATATGTGGTAATCGTTCCCGACTCTAGGGGGCGGTGCTCATCTCTGTTTCAAAGCTGACGAGCCAGTGCTGTCCGAAGATGTCTCCATGGCCAGCATGACTAAATGCCAAAGGCACACAGAACTCTGTTACCTTCCCACCAAAGGTGGTCCCTATTTTTCTACCTGAATTTTTACATGCTTTTAAACTGCTAGGTTGGCAGAAGCTGGGACAAGTAATGGGAGCTCATCCTGTTACATAGCACTAGGGATTCGAACTGCTAAACTGCCGACCTTTCGATTAACAACCTCAGCATCATAGCCTCTGAGCCACCACACCCCTTCAAAGGCAAATATACTTGAAAATGACATTATAACTATCCCCTCACCCATCTCTTGATTATATTTCATGGACTTCTTGGAGCAGACAAAAACAATACAGGGAGAAAATGTGAACTGCCATTAATGAGAGCAAATTGTCTCTCTCTCTCTCTCTCTCTCTGTAGATTTTATTATTTAATTATATAAAGCCTCTTTTTGGCATATGGTTTTGGCATATGGTATGCGGTGACTCAGGGGCTAGGATGTTGAGCTTGTCGATTGAAGGGTTGGCAGCTCAGCGGTTCGAATCCCTAGTGCTGCCGTGTAACACGGTGAGCTCCCATTACTTGTCCCAGCTTCTGCCAACCTAGCAGTTTCGAAAGCACGTAAAAATGCAAGTAGAAAAAATAGGGACCACCTTTGTTGGGAAGGTAACAGCGTTCTGTGCACCTTTCGTATTTAGTCATGCTGGCCACATGACCACAGAGATGTCTTCGGACAGTGCTGGCTCTTCGGCTTTGAAACGGAGATGAGCACCGCCCCCTAGAGTTAGCAACAACTAGTACGTATGTGCGAGGGGAACCTTTACCGTTATCTTTTACCTTTCCCCCTGATATTTAAAATAGGAAGCTGTGGCAAACTGATTTTCATTCGTTTTAGTCACTATTCAGCAGATTTGGGTATAACGATTGGTTGGGAGTTATTCAGGATCCTGGTTTCATCCAGATTTTTCTACATGGAAACATAATTAATTGTTTCTGTTATGACATTTCTGTCAGATCCCTGTGCTGCAGTTCTGGGCATCAAAATTATAGAGTTCATACAGTTGAATATCACAGTTTGGTATAGAGGTGGGTTTCAGCAGGTTCTGGCCAGTTCTGGAGAACCAGTAGTGGAAATTTTGAATAGTTTGGAGAACCGGTAGTAAACATTCTGACTGGCCCCACTCTCATCTATTCTCTGCCTCCCGAGTCCCAGATGATTGGGAGGAAATGGAGATATTGCAGTAATCTTCCCCTGGATTGGAGAAGGAATTGAGATTTTACAGTATCCTTCCCTGCCATGCCCACCAAGCCACACCCACCAAGCCATGCCAGGCCCATCAAACTTCACCCGCAGAACTGGTAGTAAAAAAATTTGAAAAATTTTTGGTAGAAAGTTGCTTTCTCTGAGGAGTGTGTTATGGAGAAGAACAAATTAGCATTAATAAATACAAAACCATTCTTAAAACACTCCCTCCATTCCTAATGCAAAACGTTAAAAGAATTGTTAATTATTTTATCTTAGATAAGTAAAAATTTATATGTATCTCCTTTGCTTAAAAAAAAAAAGCCTAAAAAAAGACAGCGGATGCAGGATAAAGCAAAAAAAATAATATCAAAAAACTTGATATTATGTCAAATATTAAAAGTATTCTGTCTGAGCTGTTACCAATACCTTGCTGACCTTGTCTGGCTTAGAAGCTAAACAGTGTCAAGCCTGTCTAGTATATGGATGAGAAACTACTTTTAATAATACAATCTATTATTACAAAAAAAGAAGAGATGCTGGCAGCAGAGGATGGTTTTATTAAATGTTACCAGTAAGGCAGTGGTGGGATTTGAATAATTAAACAATTGGTTCGCCCAGGGTCAGATTGGCTGTTGTGGGAGGCATGGCCCATCCCCATCCTCCAGCTCCACTGCACATGTGGGATGAGCCTTCCACACTGGCCAACCTGACTTTGGGTGAACCAATTGTTAAATTTCCGCCCTTTGCCAAAAGTCTGTTTCTGAGAGTGCTTGTCTGCATGTTGGTCTTGTGGCTGTTTCAGCCTTCTGGATGTGGCTCCTTTAAGAGGTGAGGTTACCGAGGAGCGAGGAATATAAAGATAAGGAGTTGATGCTCCTGAGAGCTTGTGCAGGAAGGTGAAGAATAGGGGGGAAGTGGAAGGAGGGATTCGCATCCTCCCCATGGAGCTGCGTGCATAGGGTTGTTCTGTCCTCCTTCGCCTCCGTCCGAATGATGGCTTAATTAGCCAGCACTATCAGCTCTGGCAGCAGAATAGCCAGCATCTGCCAAGAGCCTCCGTTATCTTCCACGACGCTGGTGAGTCATCCAGGAACAAACTTCAGCTCTTAGTCAATCAGTGGATTTGTCTGTTACAAAGAGACACAGCAGCTCTCGCTGCCTTTTATGTCCTGTGGGGTGTGGCTCCATGACTCAGCACTTCCTAGGCCTGCCCCACCCCTGCTTCTGTTGTTCCCTCCTCTCCTGCCTACGAAACCTAGGGTCCAACCAAGCCTGATTGCCGTCAGCTGGGTCTGAAGGCATGGCCTGGGTGGGGGGGAAGAGTCAGGGGATGGAGGCCTTGTTATTTCTTCCACCTGGCCTGCTTCTGGCTCCTGGAGCTGAGCCAGGGAAGCCGGTGCTCCCGAGGTAAGTCCTGACGGCCCTTCCCCCTCACTTTCCAAGTCACTTTCTGGCAGCAGGCCTGGCTCCAAGTCACTTTCTGGCAGGAGGGCCGGCTCAGGGGGCACAGACACAACAGGGGTGTTGGCCAGTGGCAAAAGTGAGAGAGGTGAGGAATTAAGTTGGCAGCATGATCGAAGCTGGGCCCAATGTAGGGGAGACTGCGGGGTTAGTTTGGCCAGACAAATTATTACTCCCCCCCGCCCCTGGTATCAAAGTGGATCCTGGGTGCTGTACTGCACTGCAATGGAAAAAATGGGCCACAGAGCAGCTGGCACAAGGAAAGGAGGAGGAACAGGGAGAAGAAAGAGGGAAAGCATCTGTCAGAATATTCATGAACTGGAATAGGGCATAGCAACAAGGTCAGCCAATGAATAGGCATAGCAACTAAGTCAGACAATGAGGACTGTTTGGAAACTGAAGCTAGAAGGAGTCTGGGTGTGGCTTAGCTGTGCTAAGCTCTGAGTCTGTCTGCTGAATTGAAATTGAAACTCATCTCTGCTGTTCTCTCTGCTGCTCGTTTTTTGCCTGTAACTCACCACCACGTTGAAAGAATCTGCTGTTGGTATTGTATGTGTTATTATGTATATAAAGAGAAGTTAATGAATCCTGCTGAATCAGTTATCTGAGTGTGCTTTCTGGGTGTGATTTCTGTAAGAAACTCTGACAGCATTCTTCTCCTTTACTCACGCTGGCCACTCCCTTGCCCGTTTCTCCATTGCAGCACAGCGCCCAGGATCCACTTTCATAGCTGGGGGTTGGTTAATTTAATCACTGGTTCATCTGAACTGGTGCTAACCAACTGGATTCCACCACTGCAATAAGGTGAACCATTAGTAGGAGCTGTAACCTCTTCAGTAATTAACTGCATATATCAAAGACCAAGTTCAGCTCTAGTTTTCTTTGTGAAAATATGAAAGGGGATTCTTTGGTTTTCTAGTCTAGAATCCCTGATGATCAGTTCAAGTAATGGTTGCCATCTGTTAGATCTATTCAGAGTTACCATGTATCCATCTCTGCATTTTAAACTCACCTTTTCTCCTGGGAGATTGAAGACAGGGAATATTGCCTCTTCTTTTATCCTTTCCAGAACATCTCTGGAAAAATGACTGGGTTGAGTGAAAGTGGCTTTTGTGGGTCTCTGCATGTGCTTTTAAGTTGTGTTGACTCCTAGCGCTAAACCCTGCAGTTGCCTTTGCAAGATTTTTTTTTTTCAGAAATAGTTTGCCATTGTCCCCTTCCTAGGACTGAGAGAGATTGACTGCTCCAAGGTCACCCAGTTGGATTTGGGCCTAAGATGGCGCTAGAACTCACATTCTTCTGGTTTCTAGCCTGGGCCTTCACCAGGACACTAAACTGGATCTTGAGATAAATATCTGGACCAAAATTATGAACTACAGGATGGGGTCAAATGAACTTTAACCTTTCCGACAATGTAGTCTAACTTCTCAACTACTTCACCACACCAGTTGTCTTTTTGAGATAATGTGCTCACTAATTCAGAGCCCTCTAAGTCTGCATATGTATTAGACAGTTGACTGGAAATATATTTCAACTCACTAGTGTCAATTATGTTGGGCAATATTTTCCCCTGAGATATAATAAGATGAGTATTTTAACCAAAGCTCATTACGCAATTTTCTTCATGTTTTTAGAAAGATGGTGCCCTTTCTGGTATTTTATCACCTTCTCATTTGAGTGTCATCTGTGAATTTCATTAACACACCACAAAGATTTGCAAGCAGGTGGTATTCACACCTGCGCTTCACAGAGATGCCACCTGATAAAAATATTCCAGACTTCCCCTTTTATGTTTGCATCCTTTGTGAATGTCAATATTATCAAACATAAAAACTATCTGTTTGGCTTCGTTATTAACAGTTATTAGCTATCTCTATATAGAATTGGTTCAGTCCATCATGTAAGTCCCTGTTGCCTCTGCTTAATCTTGAGTGGTGAAGGGGAATTCAGCAGTATGCTTCTGATCTAGGTGGAGTTGAATTAGAATAGAACAGAACAGAACAGAACAGAACAGAATGGAATGGAACAGGATGTTGTGCCTCGTCCGCTTTCCCCGCAGCCGGGCCCGTCTTATCTGCTTCCGAACGCTGAGGAATGTCCTAACATGCCTCCCGGCCCCAGCCCTGGCTCCATGCCCAGACAGGCCGAGGAAGAAGAAGCGCCCCCAGCCCCCAGCCCTGGCTCCATGCCTAGGCAAATGGAGCAACTAGACCCCTCCCCCTCCCCCACAGCATGTGAGCCTGAGGAAGTTCAATTAGCAACAGCTGCAGACTGGAGTGACCCTCGCTTCAGGAGAATTGATAGGCGGCGGCAACAGAAAGAAGGGAGGGGCAGGCCTGGGTAAGTGCTGAGTCATGGAGCCACACCCCATGGCCTATATAAAGGATCTGCTTTCTGGCATTCTCTGAGTCAGGCAAAGTCTACCTTATCTTGCTGAAGTCACTTTCTGGTCTCCTGCCCGCCTTGAGAACTTTGCTAGGACTTTGGCAGAGCTGCAGAGGCACGCCTGATTCGGATTTCCCTGACCCGGCTCTCAGCGGAGGAGTGGGACACGACACAGGAATAGAGTAGAATAGAATAGAATAGAATAGAATAGAATAGAATAGAATAGAATAGAATAGAATAGAATAGAATAGAATAGAATAGAATAGAATAGAATTCTTTATTGGTCAAGTGTGATTGGACACACAAGGAATTTGTCTTTCATGCATATGCTGTCAGTGTAAAATGCATTCATCAAGAATTATAAGATACAACACTTAGTGATAGTCATAAGATACTAATAAGCAATCAAATCATACTAGGAAACAATAAAAACAATATAAGTTGTAAAGATACAAGCAACATGGATATAGCCATAAGTGGGAAGAGATAGGTACTAGTAAGGATGAGAAAAAGAATAGTAATACGGTCTTATTAGTTAATTTGGCTGTGTCGTGGGAATTAGTTGTTTAGCAGAGCGATGGCATTCAGGGAAAAACTGTCCTTGTGTCTTCTTGTTCTAGTGTGCAGAGCCCTATAGTGTTGTTTTGAGGGTAGAAGTTAAAACAATTTATGTCCAGGATGTCCAGGGAAGAAGTTTGAAATTTAAAATGTACATAAAATACAATAGTAGCCTAGAGGTGTGTGTGTGTGTGTGTGTGTGTGTGTGTGTGTGTGTGTGTGTGTGTTTGAGAGAGAGTGAGAGAGTGAGAGAGAGAGAGAGAGAAAAGAAGAAGAAGAAGAAGAAGAAGAAGAAGAAGAAGAAGAAGAAGAAGAAGAAGAAGAAGAAGAAGAAGAAGAAGAAGAAGAAGAAGAAGAAGAAGAAGAAGAAGAAGAAGAAGAAGAATATGCATATGTGTCTTCACAAATTTTATTTGTGGAAGAATCTCCACATAAATTTGAAAAATTGGATACAGACTGATAGGTAACATGGAAAATACCCTGGAATTTCCCTTTCTCATTTCAGTTCCATTTTTTAAAAAATCCATAGTTATTTGACAGAAAACCAAAGGATGTCTATGGACCATAAGGAATTTTACATAAAATTGAAATCCATATTAAAGAGTGATATATGAAGATTTAGTTCAAAGGTGATTCAATCGAATCTCAGTTTTAAAAATTCAAATTAAATTGTGTAATTAATATCTATCCTGAAGATTCAGGTTTTGTATTTATTTTCTTTTTGTTTTGTTTTATTTTTTTAATATTACTATATCACAAATATAAATTGCCTGGGATTCAATCACTTGATCACAGATTTAAAACAAATTGTACTGGCTAAATTGAATTTTAAATCAAATCCAAAAGGTGCCTTTTGCCATAATTGACGGTTGTCCTAATAAAAGATTATCTCAATTGATTTGGAATTTTTCGGCATTATTTAAATGCCTACATTTAACATGTTGTTGGAACTTCTTTGTCAAGCAATTGATCATGAAAAACCTATATTATCAGCATGAACTCTACTGAACTAAGAAATAATTTCCATAGCCCATGCATCAGAAGCTTTAAAATATAATTGTGAAATGATGACAGAGAAGTAATTATCTGTCAGGGGAAGTTATTGTGTCAGGGGGACCTTTAATGCAACTGTCTTGCGCCCAGTTGCATTGGTTAATAATATTGACCCTTTAACTCCCTCTTCTAATTTTAGATTGTATTGACAAGTTTATCTTTTATTGTGGTATGACTGTATCACAGTCTTTATCGGTACCGGTGGTACTGTGTTACTTTCTCTGGGTTTTGGAAAAGCTTATAGCTGTGGCAGTAATGTATAAAGGTATAAAAGTGTTGTTTACCTTATTTTGTTTTGTTTTTCGTCTGTGTAGGTGCGACCTGCAAAATAAAATCTGTAGCATATCCTATTGCTTTGACACCACAAAGACTGTACAGTGCCTAGGTATATATACAGTGTGCTATATTTTGCTGTTATGGATTTAGCTGTCAGGCAGATGTTCCCATGCTGAAGAAAAAGTTTGTATTCATTCCACTTGATGCCTGAAGCTTAAATCTAATTCAAGCTAGTCTCCCCAGGAGCAATGCCTGTAGGTATAACCACATATTTACATTTTAAACATATTTATCTGCACTCTCGCCAACAAATTCTGTGTCTGGCAGGTAGTATATAACAGATAGACTCCAATGCAACTTGAATGGAATGAACTAAACACAGCCACTGTATGTATCTAGATAGATAGATAAATAAATAAATAGATGATGGAAACTAAATGATGGAAATAGATGGTAGAAAAATAGGGAGATGATGACGACGACGACGACGATGATGATGATGATGATGATGGAGAAAAAGATACATAGATAAGGAATGACAGATTTTGGCAGTGGTTTGCTGTCCAAGCTTGTTTCAATTTAGTTTCTGAACGTTTTGTTACCAGACTAGGTAACATCATCAGCAGGATTTTCTTGTCCTATTCTCCTTAGCTTACCACTGCCGAAATTACCTGAGGTACAAGTATTTTCTATTATTTCATAGAATGACAGAGATGAAGAGATAATGGAGAGGGAGAGGGGGAGAGAGCGGGGGAGAGGGAGGGAGAAGGAGAGGGAGAGGGAGAGAGCGGGGGAGAGGGAGGGAGAAGGAGAGGGAGAGGGAGAGATATTTAGCCATTCCTACCTTCCTCAACAAATTCAGTTTTAGATATACTGAGAATTGTGGGGTCCTTCTTACACTCTGAGCTTGGTGATTTACTTGCAGATGTTTCATTATCAAACTAGGTAACACCATCAGTGCTAGAAGCTATCTAGTTTGGTAATGAAATGTCTTCAAGAAAAGTACCAACCTCAGACAGCACCAAGGATCCCACAGTTCAACCCGGAGCTACAAAAATTCTCTTCTGTTGATACGGAGAATTGTACTCCCAAAAACCTTTGGACTCCCAATAGTCAGGAATGATGTCGGTATGATATTGGATTTGATAATAGTTGAATTGATCCTTTTAGGATCACTATCTAGTATTTTTCAGACCGCTATCTAATCCTTCCCATCTTCTTTAGTTTAGCACCATATCTTCAAATTTCTGTTACGATATTCTTACATTGATTATGGGCAATTTGAATCAGACAGCATGTAGCCTGTCTGGGCATCGCAGGGGAAGGATACTGTAAAATCTCCATTCCCACCCCACTGCAGGGGAAGGATACTGCAAAATCCCCATTTCCTCCCAATCAGCTGGGACTCGGGAGGCAGAGAATAGATGGGGACAGGGCCAGTCAGAATTTTTACTACCGGTTCTCCGAACTACTCAAAATTTCCACTATCGGTTCTCCAGAACTGGTCAGAACCTGCTGAAACTCACCTCTGGTATGACCTATCAACCACTTGTCACTACTTTGGTGTCATTATATGACATAATGATGAGGTCAAAATCATGGAAGGTAAACTTGGTTTTTTTAGAGCTGTTGTCCTCATTTGTAACTCGTGATTATTTATCAGTGATAAAAACACATTTTTTTCCACGTGGATTCGGGAACACCAAAATGTCATAAATGGCTTAACAGAGGGATAAATTATAAATAGTTATTTTTTTTATTTTTTATTTTAGGAGTCTTTAGTAGTAGATTCAAAAGGGCATCTTTTTCCTCGCGACTCTTTTTTTCTTCCAAGTAAGATAACAGTACAGATCGAAGATTTGCAATTGAAACATGGAGAAAGCATCAGGGACCTCATTTAAAATCTTGAAACCAAGATACTCATCAACCAGGTGACAAATTTAGAGGGTTTATCAGCTTTAACGAAAGATACAATCACCGAGGCCTGCACAAAAGGAAGAACTGTGGTAAAGTTCTGCATTCACGTTGTATACGGCATAGCTTATTTTATTTGGGAAATTTCGAGCTAGTGCATGAATGCAGTCGTAATAATTACTTTCTGGCAGAAAGCTTTTCTCTCAGGTGGATGGTCTTTTTCTCCCTTCTTGTTGAGGGTTCTGAACATTGCTGGAGATTTCCTCCCAAGTTTTATGAAGAGTTGACAGGGCTGCCAAGATTTGAGAATGAGATAAGGCCTCTGGTGGCTCAACAGAATAATGCAGTCTGTTATTAACAGCAGCTGCTTGCAATTACTGCAGGTTCAAGTCCCACCAGGCCCAAGGTTGACTCAGCCTTCCATCCTTTATAAGGTAGGTAAAATGAGGACCCAGATTGTTGGGGGCAATAAGTTGACTTTGTATATAATATACAAATGGATGAAGACTATTGCTAACATAGTGTAAGCCGCCCTGAGTCTTCGGAGAAGGGCGGGATATAAATGCAAATAAAAAAAAACTTTTCTTATGAGAGTTCAGCATTAACTTCTTCTTTTCCCATGGCTTCCTATCAGCAGGAACAGGGAGGTGACTATCTTGAATGAGAGATGTGGAGTTGGAAAGGCTAAGATTGACCAAATGATGATGAAGAATTGGAGAGCAGAATTCTCTGTGTTGCATCGGCTCCTCCAAATTCTCACATTCAGCTTGAGGTTCGAATAAAACCCACCAGCCCAGCTGGTTTCTTCAATAGAATAGAAGGTTCTTTGTCTCAAGCATCAATATATCTTTTTTTTAAATTTTGTTTTATTTGTCACAACTTTATATATAAGCATAAGCAAAAATAACTATACGATATATAAGCATATATATAACCATAAGTATGTAATAACTATATGAAATTGTATACAATCAAAGGGAACATTTGGACAGGAATGGTAGGCACGCTGGTGCTCTTATGCATGACCCTTACAGACCTCTTAGGAATGGGGTGAGGTCAATAGTAGATAGTTTTTAGTTAAAGCTTTGGGAATTTTTGGAAGAGACCACAGAGTCTGGTAGTGTATTCCTGGCATTAACAACTGTTTCTGAAGTCATATTTTCTGCAATCAAGATTGGAGCGGTTCACATTAAGCTTAAATCTATTGTGTGCTCGTGTATTGTTGTGATTGAAGCTGAAGTAGTCTTCAACAGGAAGGACATTGCAATAGATGATTCTATGAGTTAAACTCAGGTCATGTTGAAGGCGGCGGAGTTCTAAATTTTCTAAACCCAGGATTTCAAGTCTGGTGGCATAAAGTATTTTGTTGTAATTAGAGGAGTGGAGAACTCTTCTTGTAAAATATTTCTGGACACGCTCAATTGTATTAATGTCCGAAATGAGGTGTGGGTTCCAGACAAGCGAGCTGTATTCAAGAATTGGTCTAGCAAATGTTTTATATGCTCTGGTTAGTAGTGTAGTGTTTCTGGAGGAGAAGCTACACAAGATTAAGTTAACAACTCTTAAAGCCTTTTTTGCGATGTAGTTGCAGTGGGCTTTGGCACTTAGATCATTTGATACGGAAACTCCAAGATTTGAATAAAACCCACTAGCCCAGTTGGTTCCTTCAATAGAATAGAAGGTTCTTTGTCTCAAGCATCAATATATCAGGATATCCCCACATCTCAGCCAGAAGCTGAGTTTTTAAATAAGTTGTGTGTATGGTTTTTTTAAAAAAATAGGTTATCAGAGTTAACCAGAACAAATAAGTGTCTTCTAAAACATGGCCCCCAGAGGTGGCATTCAGCCGGTTCGGACCAGTTCAAGCGAACTGGTAGCGGTGACTCTGGATGGGCCACCCCACCCACCCATTCTGGCATAATACCGTCTTATTTAGCCACATTTTCAAGGCCGGGTGCATGCACAGAAGGTGTGCATGCAAGCAAAGTGCATGCGCAGAAGGAAGGTGCACACACATGCAAAGTGAGCGTGTGAACGCACGGCGAACCGGTGGTAGGAATATGTGAAACCCCACTGCTGATTATAACACAAATTCTGATATAGATACTACGATACTATTTTTTCAAACATCCTTCGGTAAAAAGATAGTGTCGTGTCCCACTCCTCCTCTGACGGCCGGGTCGGGGAAGTCCGTATCAAGCGTGGCTGCAAAGCCTCTGCAGCTTTGCCAAAGTCCTGTCAGAGTTCTCAAGGCAGGCAGGAGACCAGGGTGTGACTTCAGCAATCCAAGTTAGACTTTGCCTGACACAGAGAATGCCAGAAAGCAGATCCTTTATATAGGCCATGGGGTGTGGCTCCATGACTCAGCACTTATTCAGGCCTGCCCCTCCCTTCCTTTTGCTGACATCACCTCTCCATTCTCCGGAAGCATGGATCTCTCCAGCCTCCAGTTGTTGGTAATACTAGCTCATGACTGGCTTCACATTCCTCAGGTTCACATGCTGTGGGGTAGGGGTTTAGTTGCTCCATTTGTCCGGGCATGGTGCCAGGGCTGGGGGCTGGAGGCATGCCAGGACATTCTTCAGCACTATCAGTGTCCGGCAGGAGATAAGAGGGGCCTGGCTGCGGTGGGGGGAGCAAGCGAGGCACAACAGATAGGAATCTTTTGACCCAATGTCTTGGAACGTCAGACGTTGAGAAGTAGCCTTCCATCCAAAGATTCAATCATGTGTATAAACTTCTTTCACGGGCATCTTGGTTTTTCTTTCTGTGAGTGGATAAAAATTCTTCATCTATTGTGACCCAAAAGGTCTCTTATTTGATAAAGTTATTTCCTGCATGCTTCCAGGTTGTATTGTTTTGTTTTGGATGGCATTCAAATATTTTACTAGCTGTGGCCATGAGAGAGAAAAAAATGAAATGAAATTGCTTGACTCTGAACATGCACGAAGACCTATTGAAAAAATTATCTAGCCTTCCTCTTGAGTCTTTCAATACAACGAAGGGGGAGTTGTTTTTGTTTTGTTACACACACACACATGCACACACATACACACACACACACAACTAATTTATCAAAATACAGAGACACCGAATAATGGGAAAATAGGGGAGGAAAAGAGGAAGAGGAAAAAAATACAAGGTAAAGTAAAAAAGAAAAAAGAAAAGCATTGATGTCTGACTCAGTAGAATAAGGTAATAAGAAACAACCTCAACTGTTTACTTTTACACAATAACATATACTAGCCATTTCTATAACAGCAAGCCTGTCTAATCAACAAAATCCAAAATCAAAGTTTCGTTGTTGTTGTTTTTTGAATGAGCCACAGTGGCGCGGTGGTTAGAGTGCAGTATTGCAGGCTACTTCTATTTATTTATTTATTTATTTATTTATTAAATTTGTATACCGCCCTTCTCCCGAAGGACTCAGGGCGGTTCACAGCCAAGTAAAATAGACAATATATAAATACAATTTAAAATACACTTAAAAAACTTATTAAAATTGGCCATAATTAAAATTTAAAACTAAAACCCATTTAAAAACCCATAAATTTAAAAAACTAACCCAGGCCAGCGCAAATAAATAGGTAAGTTTTAAGCTCGCGGCGAAAGGTTCGGAGGTCCGGAAGTTGACGAAGTCCTGGGGGGAGGTCGTTCCAGAGGGCGGGAGCCCCCACAGAGAAGGCCCTTCCCCTGGGCGTCGCCAGACGACACTGTCGCGCCGACGGCACCCTGAGGAGTCCCTCTCTGTGAGAGCGCACGGGTCGGTGAGAGGTATTCGGTAGCAGCAGGCGGTCCCGTAAATAGCCCGGCCCTATGCCATGGAGCGCTTTAAAGACGTTCACCAAAACCTTGAAGCGCACCCGGAAAGCCACAGGCAGCCAGTGCAGCCTGCGCAGGATAGGTGTCATTCGGGAGCCCCGAGGGGCTCCCTCTATCACCCGCGCAGCTGCATTCTGGACTAACTGTAGCCTCCGGATGCCCCTCAAGGGGAGCCCCATGTAGAGAGCATTGCAGTAATCCAGACGAGACGTCACAAGGGCGTGAGTGACCGTGCATAGGGCATCCCGGTCTAGAAAGGGGCGCAACTGGCGCACCAGGCGAACCTGGTGGAAAGCTCTCCTGGAGACGGCCGTCAGGTGTTCATCAAAAGACAGCCGTTCATCCAGGAGAACGCCCAAATTGCGCACCCTCTCCACCGGGGCCAATGACTCGCTCCCGACAGTCAGCCGTGGACTCAGCTGACTGTACCGGGATGCCGGCATCCACAGCCACTCTGTCTTGGAGGGATTGAGCTTGAGCCTGTTTCTCCCCATCCAGACCCGTACGGCTTCCAAACACCGGGACAGCACTTCGATAGCTTCATTGGGGTGGCCCGGTGTGGAAAAGTACAGCTGGGTGTCATCAGCGTACAGCTGGTACCTCACACCGAAGCCACTGATGATCTCACCCAGCGGCTTCATATAGATGTTGAACAGAGGGGGCGAGAGAACCGCCCCCGGCGCCCCCCCACAAGTGAGGCGCCGGGGGGCCGACCTCTGCCCCCCCGTCAACACCGTCTGCGACCGGTCGGAGAGATAGGAGGAGAACCACCGATAAACGGTGCCTCCCACTCCCAATCCCCCCAACCGGCGCAGCAGGATACCATGGTCGATGGTATCAAAAGCCGCTGAGAGGTCTAATAGGACCAGGGCAGAGGAACAACCCCTATCCCTGGCCCTCCAGAGATCATCCACCAACGCGACCAAAGCCGTCTCAGTGCTGTAACCGGGCCGGAAACCGGACTGGAACGGGTCTAGATAGACAGTTTCCTCCAGGTGCAGGGGAAACTGATATGCCACCATACTCTCTACAACCTTCGCCGCGAGCGGGTTGGAGACCGGACGATAATTACCTAAAACAGCCGGGTCCAGGAAGGCTTCTTGAGGAGGGCCTCACCACCGCCTCTTTCAAGGCGGCCGGAAAGACTCCTCCAACAAGGAAGCACTCAGAATCCCTGAGCCAGCCTCGTGTCACCTCCCGAGTGGCCAGCACCAGCCAGGAGGCACGGGTCCAGTAAACACGTGGTGGCATTCAGTCTACCCAGCAACCTGTCCATGTCCTCGGGAGTCACAGGGTCAAACTCATCCCAGACAACATCACCAAGACCGCCCTCGGACGCCCCATCCGAATCGCCACAATTTTAGTCCAGACCGTCCTTAAGCTGAACGATTTTATCGTATAGATAACCCTTAAACCCCGCACCACGCCCCGGCAACGGGCCATCCCGCTCCCCCTGGTGAGGGGGGGAGGGGGTCACCCGAAACAGGGCAGCTGGGCGGTTATCTGCCGACGCAATGAGGGAGGAGGCGTAGCGCCTCGCTTCCTCAGTGCCACTAGGTAGGCCCTAGTATAGGATCTAACTAGTGCCCGATCAGCCTCTGAACGGCTGGACCTCCAGGAACTCTCTAGGCGTCTTCTCCGGCGTTTCATCCCCCTCAGCTCCTCGGAGAACCAAGGAGCCGGTTGGGATCTGCGCCGGGTCAGAGGTCAAAGGCACGACACGGTCTAAAGCCCCAGCCGCAGCCCGCTCCCAGGCTGCAGCTAGTTCCTCTGCCGTGCCGTGAGCCAGACCCTCAGGAAGTGGCCCAAGCTCCGTCTGAAACCTCTCTGGGTCCATTAGGCGCCTGGGACGGTACCAACGTAATGGTTCCGCCTCCCTGCGGTGTTGGGTAGCGGTCAGAAAGTCCAGGCGAAGGAGAGAGTGATCTGACCATGACAAAGGTTCAATGACTATTTCCTTTAAGTCCAGATCTCTCAACCACTGACCAGAGACAAAATCAGGTCCAGTGTGCCTCCCCCGATGTGAGTGGGGCCATCCACTACTTGAGTCAGGTCCAAGGCCGTCATGGAAGCCAAGAACTCCCGAGCTACCGTCGATGACGAGCCAGCTGATGGCAGATTAAAGTCCCCCATGACTAAAAGTCTGGGGTCTCCACTGCCACCCGGCAAGCACCTCTAGAAGCTCGGGCAGGGCAGCTGTCACGCAGCAAGGAGCCAGGTACGCGACCAGCAAGCCCAACTGACATCTACGACCCCACCTCACAAAGAGGGATTCACACCCGCAATCTGAGGTACAGTGGTCTCCTCGGCTCTAGACTCTCTTTAATAACAACCGCCACCCTCCACCCCTACCCTGGGCCTCGGCTGATGGAATGCACGGAAACCCGTGGGCACATCTCACCAGGGCACGCCTTCAGTACCCAACCAGGTCTCCGAACGCCTATAATATCCGTGGCACCCCTGAATCAGATCATATATTAGGGGCCTTATTGGCCACGGACCGTGCGTTGCATAACATCAGACGAAGGCCCAGGCTCTGAGAGTCTTGACCATCCGGGAAACGGGTGAAGTCAGGGGGATCGGGGCACGCGATCGCCTGCATACATCGAACGCGTGACCCCTTACATCGATACGATCCCCTTCCGCCATATCTGCCCCTCCCACTTACTGCAAATAGACTCACCTCACACAAAGGAACACACTCCCCCATAACCTCCGAACCCATTTGACAGTCGCCACGAGCATGCGCTGGAACTGGTTTCCTCCCGACGGGCTACCCCATCACCCGCCCTACCCTCCCACCCCTTAAAATTGCCCTGTCTAAAACCCCAAAGGCTCTTTCTTCTCGCATGCCACCTCTGTGGGTCCCAAGACCCGTCATTGAGGCCGGCCCTTGGTAGCGATATGGGCCATTCCTGCGGGGCCGGGGCACCTCGCAGGCGCAAGAGTTCATGTACAGTGTAGCGCATAGAAAAAAAGTGCGAATCGACGAGGGATGCTAAGATGGTAAAATCCCAAAGAGATAAAATGGTAAGTCTTCCAGCGGGAGTCCAGTTGGTAAAGGACAGATGGAGCAGGAACCGGATAGCGATGACAGAGCAGGAACAGACAGGCCGGCAATCTCCATAGTGTGCCTATGGGGAATAGTTCTACAAGGTCTTAGTCAGGTAGAAATGGCTATCGGTCTGTCCGGGTCCATAGACCAGTCCAAGCTATTCCAATCCAGTCCAATCCTCTCCATAACCCGCAGATGGACATGCATGACCGACCAGTTTAGGTGATCCAAAGTCCGGTATGGGAGGGGAAGGGAGGTAGAAATACGATGGAGCAAGCCAGGCCTCCAAGGGCCATTTGATGACACGCATAAAACAGGCCACAAGAGGACAAACCTCAGCCATGAATCCGGCCTCCTCTCCCACGAGGCCTCGCCACACCCATCCATTGGTGGGACTGCCAAACACAGGCGCCGTTGGGCAGGCGCCTGCAGTCCACAAGGCCTCGCCGGGCCCAACCAGCACCGAAGAAACTGGCGCCGATGGAGCTGGCGCCAGCAGGCTGGCAGGCCCACTGACAGCCAAAAAGCGGGTCGGGATTGAATCCACAACCCGAAGCTGTCGGAGCCAGGCGGGACCGCCGCCGACGATCTCCGCCGCTGGAAATTGGCCAGGATCGCTGGGTCGCCGCTGGAATCGCCGCTGGGATCGCCGCTGGGGCAGGGCTGAAATCACCGCTGGGGCAGGGCGGAGCCAAGGCCGGAGCCCGCAACAAGCCGCAGGCCTCCCTCGCCTCTCTCGCCTCCCTCACGTCCTCGCCGCCTCCAAAATGGCCGCCCCTTCCGGACCGCCTCTCCGTCCCTCGGCCCGTTCTCGGCTGCCGTATGTCCCGGCAGGGCACAAACCTCTCCCGCGGCAGCCAGATAGATCATACCCCACACCGAGGGACCGGAGAAGCCTGGTGAGTCAGCCGAAGTCTCCATTTCCTGGGAAAGCCCCCATCGCCGAATTCGGACTCTTCTAAACCGCCACCATTCTCGCGCATGCGCAGAGCCTTCTGCTGCCTGCAATTCGACAGTTCAAATCTCACCAGGGTCAAGGTTGTGTTCTGTTTCCCTCCCCCCAATACTCCCAGCAAAGAGTCAGTCAGAGGCCTTCTTTTCTCCTTTTATTTACATAGATACATGTCCTGGCCACGTCTACCCACGGGCCTGCCAAGTTTCTGGAGATAACGAGGAAATTATAGATAAGGCCAGAATTACTCACGAATATATTCTTCCCTCCATTGAGACAGTTTGCCCGCGCCAATTCATTGCTTTGTCCAAGACAAAAAACCAGGAAGTCCCGCCTCCTATTTATAGTCTCTGCAGATGTCACTGCATGACAATTATGACTTGGCTTTCCCCCAACACTCCTTCTGCTGCGCATGCCGATCACACCTGCGCAGCCTTGCATCACTCCAAAACTGTTCTTGGGGCGTTGCCAAATCAGAAGAAGGCTCCAGGGAATCAGGTCTTGCCGGCCCCTCCTCCTCCCTTTGAGTGGGTGCCAGGGAGGGAAAGGGCTCAAGAGAAGCAGGGCTTGCCAGGTCTTCTCCCTCACTTTCTGAATCATCCGAGTCCAGGAGTCCGGATCCAGGAACCTGGGTCACAACAGGTTGTGTCTCAGCCTTCCGCCCTTCTGAGGTGGGTAAAATGAGGACCCAGATTGTTGGGGATGATATGCTGACTCTGTAAACCACTTAGAGAGGGCTGTAAAAACACTGTCAAGGTATATAAGTCTAAGTGCTATTGTTATTGCTAAATTCCCAGAGCAGTTTCCAAGTAGAAACATCCTTTTGTTACATTCCAGACTTTCCAAATGAACACTCTGTAAAGCAGCAACAGCTTAGTGACGTGTTACCACATTGCTCCACACCATGGTTCCTGCAATATTTTAAAATAAAGCAACAACAACAACCACCACAAATCAGGGAGATACTTGATCTTTGCTTTGAATACTTCTCTGCCCATAGTAGAAGGATCTAGTTAATTTCAGAATGAGTCCAGAATCTATAAATTTCAGCATCCAAAGCTATTTTCTCTGTGTGGGGATTTTCTCCACACAGCAACTTTAAAGTTAAAGGTTCCCTTTGCACATACATGCTAGTCGTTCCCGACTCTAGAGGGCAGTGCTCATCTTCATTTCAAAGCCGAAGAGCCAGCACTGTCCAAAGATGTCTCCGTGGTCATGTGGCCGGCATGACTCAACGCCAAAGGCGCACAGAATGCTGTTACCTTCCCACCAAATGTGGTCCCTATTTTTTCTACTTGCATTTTTATGTGCTTTCGAAACTGCTAGGTTGGCAGAAGCTGGGACAAATAACAGGAGCTCACGCCATTACACAGCAGCACTAGGAATTCGAACCGCTGAGCTGCCAACCTTTCGATCAACAAGCTCAATGTCCTAGCCCCTGAGCCAACTTTACTAATTACATTATAAGAAGAATAAGGCAAAAGAAAACCCTGATATTTTGTGGAAATCAGGAGTGAAATGCTACCGGTTGAGACCGGTTCTCCCGAATCGGTAGTAAAAAATGCTACCAGTTCCAGCAAACCAGTATTTCTGACGGTCAGTTGGGCGACGATCAGCTGTGATGCACAATTTATATTAGCTAGAATCATTGGATTTCCTGCTTTCTAACTAATCTAAATCACGTGGCACAGCGGATTCCCCCCCCTCACTGTTCTACTTACCTTTGCAGACTGAGAAGGCTTAAAAATGTTCCTTTTTTAGTGCTAGAACTCACAAAACCAGTAGCAGACTTCAGAGGATTTCACCACTGATGGAAATGTTCCAGGGGTGACATCTAAAAATTTTCCCTACCGGTTCTGTGGGCGTGGCTTACTTGGAGTTGTGGCTTGGTGGTCAGATGACTGGGTGGGCGTGGCCAATAACAATAAATAATAAAAATAATAAACAAAGTATACAAAACAATAAGAGGTACCAAAAACCAACTTTCACACTTTACACACACACAACACAACACAACTGACTCACACACAATGTAAAAGCAGCTGCACCTCACCCAAAATGGCCCCTGCAACAACCAGGAACCTCACACAGCCAAAAAAAGCTCAAAAACCAACTTTCATACTTTATCTACACACACAACACAACACAACTGACTCTCACACACACACACAAAATGCCACATACAGCTTTGTGAGATTTTGTGTGTTTGTGTAGTTAGAGTGAAACACTACAGAAACACAGAAATCTCAGAAATCTCTTTAAAAATAGAGGCACCGGTCTACTAATTAGCTTTTTTTGAGAGTGCACCAGTCTACCTTCTTTAAAAATAGAGGCACCAGTCTACTAATTGCCTTTTTTTGAGAGCGCACCAGTCTACCTTCTTTAAAAATAGAGGCATCGGTCTACTAGCCACCTACAGCACTGATCAGCTGTAGTTTGAAGCGTCGTGGCAGTCATTTAAGGCTATTTGCAGATATATCACCACCAAGAGTTTCAGGGACAGAGAAGAGGAACAACGAGGCGTGGGTGGTGGTGGGGGGCAGGGATTTTTGCTACCGGTTCTCTGAACTAGCGAATCCGGTTCGAACCGGGAGCATTTTACCCCTGAAATGTTCTCATTATGTTAAGACTCTCCAAGAGAGATAGGGCAGATGTACAGAAAACAGACCAGGTTGACTTTCCTTTGAAAGTACAGTACATCTGCTCAGCCTAATTACTGTCTTAGAAATGGTGGTTCTTTCACTTTTCTGATGGAACGCTTTGATGACTCTCCACATCCTGATGCCCAGAATGTTTAGTCTGCCACCCATCAAATTGTATCAAAGCACCATTGCTTAGGAAAATAACAGCATATTGTTTTATAGCAGGTGGGAGCACTCCGCGTTGATACTGGTAGAACAATCATGGGGGTTGACATTCAGTCCCTCCTTTTGTGTAACAGCCTCTTTGTCGTTCATTACATCAATAAAGGGACGAAAGTGAAACAAAAATAACATTGTTCCCAGTGTGCAGTCTGGCATTACATCACCACACCAATCTGAATGAACGTTTCTCGAAAGATCTGATATTTGGGGAAAATATATGTATTTAGCCAATTCTGGAGACAAGCTGAGATGTGGTTATTGTCTTCAGAGACAGGCGATTTATGAAAGCGCTCAGTTCACCATTTCTGGAAATAGAATACAAGACTACTAAATAGCCCTTTGCTCTTTTTTGGGCAGAAGAGACTGGCACATGATGAAAATGGAATGTTACCTGTGAGTTTTCAGGTGTGCGGTCAAATCAGGGGTGAAATCTACTTACCTTCTTACCGGTTCAGAAGTGCATGCGCCGTGCATGCCCGCTAGCTTCACACACACACACATGTGTGCGCAGACCTTCTGCACATGAGGAAAACCTGCGCATGTGCAGAAGCTAAAAAACACATTACAACCAGGAAGTAATGACACCCGGGCGGGTGGGCGGAGCTTCGCTCCATCATCGCTACCAGATTGCTGAACTACTGGCCACGATCGCTACCAGATCACGCGATCCTGTCCGATCTGGGAGCATTTCATCCCTGGGTCAAATCCTGACTTTTGTGTATGTGTGGTTTAGTATAGTGAAGTGGTTTTGTATAGCAAAGCAAGGCAGAAAAGAGTTAATGGATGTTGCATTAGAGAAGGCTTTGCTGTGTAGGACCATTTTAATGTTTGCCATGGATAGTAATGCCATTGGTCACTGTGTAAAACCAGGATTCATCTAGCTGTGGCTTTAATATTATTGGAAAGAAGGTGTTTTTCCTTAAATCTGTGATGCAGGTTCAATTCCATAGGCAGGAAAATCACTGTTGGCCTATTGCAAATATAATAGATGACTTGATCAGGGATAGTATTCACTTACCTTCCCTATTGGTTCGCAAATGTGAGTGCGTGTGTTCTGTTTCCCTCTCCCAATACTCCCAACAAAGAGTCAGTCAAAGGCCTCCTTTTCAAATTTATTTACATAAATGGCTGGATTAGGCTGGATTCCTCTGGCACAGAGATGTTCTGGCCACGTCTACCCACGCGCCTGCCAAGTCTCTGGAGATAATTAGGAAATTATAGATAAAGCCAGAGTTACTTACGAATATATTCTTTCCTCCATTGAAACAGTTTGCCCACGCAAATTTGCTGCTTTGTCCAAGACAAAAATCCAGGAAGTTCCGCCTCCTGCTTTATAGCCCCTGTGACTCATCCGTGACTCATCATTCTTTGACTTTGTCCCAATGCCTCCTCTGCTGTGCGCGCCGGTCACATCTGCGCAATCTTGCATCAAACCAAAATTGTTCTTGGGGCATTGCCAAATCAGAAGAAGGCCCGGGGGAATCAGGTCTTGCCAGCCCCTCCTCCTCCTCCTCCTCCTGGGTGGGTGCCAGGGAGGGAGAGGGCCCAGGGGAAGCAGGTCTTACCAGTTCCTCCTCACTTTCTGAATCATCGTCCTCCAGGAGTCCGAGTCCGGGAAACTGGGTCACAACAGCGTGTGTGCACGTGCTTCGCTCACACATGCTTCATCCATGCATCCGCACAGCCTTCCGTGCATGCACTTTGCTCACACGCACATCCTGCACGCATGCACGTGGCTAAAAAACATGCCTAAATAGGATTGTATAGTGCCGGGGCAGATGGGCAGGCCCACCCACGTTTTCCATTACCTGTTCGGACAAACCGGTCTGAACCAGCTGAATACCACCTCTGGATTTGATGCCATATTATCCTTTACTCTTCGATAACCAAATATTCCATCTTCCTTAATACCTTGGTAGTTTTCCATCGATATAAGAATGTGGGTGGCGTTTTCTCACAAGTGTTTTTTTTTTATTAAAAAGTTTTACAGAAAATTTCCACAAATGCCTCCTCTCTCCCTCCTTCCCCCCACCCCCTTCCAACCTCCACCCTCCACCCAATCCCCCCCTCCCGGACTTCCCAGAGCAAAATACAGGGTATAACATCTAACAATCATAAGCTAGAATATGCTAACTATCCATAAACTCCCATCCCTCCCCTTGAGCCTTAACTTCCCTTTTACATAAAGAAAAATATACAAATACAATTTTTACTTTCTATTCATTCATAAGCTATTTGGTACTTCTTGGTCTGACATTTGTTTTGAATATAATCAATCCATCTTCTCCATTCCAGTATATATCTTTCTTGTGAATAGTCTTTCAGATACGCTGAGATTTTTGCCATCTCTGCTAAATTCACTACTTTTAATATCCACTCTTCCATGGTAGGCAGATATTCCTTCTTCCAATATTGCGCCACCAATAGTCTAGCTGCTGATATTAAATTTAAGATCAATTTAGTCTCTATCGCCGTACAGTCCGTAATTATACCCAATAAAAACAACTGCGGAGTAAATTTTATCTTCTTTTTCAAGATATTTTGCATAACCCACCAAATTTTTATCCAAAATGCTTTGATTTTTTTACTCTCACAAGTGTTAACCGATGTCAAGAAAGAACAAAAAAAAAATTCCTCCCATTATGGATTGGCTGGCTTGAATTTGGAAACCTTGAGATGTCTAAATGTATGACTGTATATACACAGATGACAAGAATAACAATTTAGAGACTTTTTTTTCTGAATTGTTTGAGAGAAGAATGGCTTACATTTATAAATCTGTCCTTGGTTTGATTATTGACATATGTTCCACACATGTTGGGTGTTCCTTCACGCGCCCCCCCTTCAAAGCTATGTTGTTTAAATAGTGTCAGTTCACACACGGTTGTCAATTATGAAGTGCAGGCCAATTAGAAATGTGTGTATGTATTTGTGAATCAGTCTGAAGAAATTGTCCTGAAGACTTTGGCATCTGACAAGCAATTAGTTCAGGCATAAAACAAGAATGTCTGGGATTAATTTTTAAATGTTCAGCCTGATAGAAAAAGATATCACCAATCTTTATTTTAGCAGGCAATAAGAAGAATGATCAGGAAAGAAGAACTGATCGTTGTTTAATGTAAAGATGAAATTAAATGAAATGAAATGAACTGACTTTTGTTTTTAACCTACACACAACTTTCTTAATAGCAAGAGGCTTCAAAATATTTAAGAAACTTCCACGGAAACAGCAGAATTCTCAGGCCCAAGTCAATAAAAATAGACTAGCAAACTATTTTGGATTTTTTTTTTTTTATTGAATTCACCATCCCTCTTTAGACAACCAAATAAAATAATTCAGGCTTTCTTGTCCCTGATTCTCATAAATAAATTTAATGTAATATTCAAGTAAATTCAATCTCCCGACAAGGCTGGATCCCAAACTAATCTGAAATTAATATTAATTGAAATGGTTATTCATTGTCTATCCCTATAAATTATATCCCTTGGGTAAACTTGCTATTCCCCATTCTCCAAAATGAACAATACATATAATTTACAATAACAGTGATTTTGAATGACAGTGTTGTTTCATTGTTGTTGTTGTTGTTAGTTGCGAAGTCGTGTCCGACCCATCGCGATCCCATGGACAACATTCCTCCAGGCCTTCCTGTCCTCTACCATCCTCTGGAGTCCATTTAAACTCATGCCTACTGCTTCAGTGACTCCATCCAGCCTCCTCGTTCTCTGTCGTCCCCTTCTTCTTTTGCCCTCAGTCTTTCCCAGCATTCGGCTCTTCTCAAGTGAGTCCTTCTTTCTCATTAGGTGGCCAAAGTATTTCAGTTTCATCTTCAGGATCTGGCCTTCTAAGATAAATACATCTTTTTGGGGAAGATGTATTTATTTATTCAGCTGCACTGCTAACATATTATTAATAGTTAATAGTTATTTGTATAGTAGTTCAGATCTTTTCATATGTTTTTTTTCTTTTCAAATCAGTGTTGACTTATGGCATTGGCCATAGTGACAGGTCTTTTTCAGGAAGATCTCTCTGTCTTGAACTTCCACGCCTCCAATATCATTCATTATTGCTGTAAGAAAATCTCCTTCCTTCCATATTTTCTGATATGATGGACTTCTCAAGGGAGAAGTCCATAATATCAGATACTTGAGAACTTGAGAGCACATACAAAACTAATATAACTCCACCCATGCCTAGAATGCTCCAATCTGCTTTATTATTATCTGCATGTTTATTAAGAACAAGTAAGTTGCAATGGATTGGTCCTGATTGGATCTGTCTTGTTCAAATCAGGGTAGCTATACAGAGCTGGGTTTCAACAGGTTTTGACCAGTTCTGAAGAACTGGTAGCGGAAATTTTGAGTAGTTCAGAAAACCGGTAGTAAAAATTCTGACTGGCCCAGCCCCCATTTATTCTCTGTGTCCTGAATCCCAGCTGATCGGGAAGAAATGGGGATTTTTGCAGTAACCTTCCCCTGGAGTGGGGTGGGAATGGCGATTTTACAGTATCCTTCCCCTGCCACGCCCACCAAGCCATGTCCGCCAAGTCATGCCACGCCCACCAAGCCACACCCACAGAACCGGTAGTAAAATTTATTGAACCCCCACTACTGTAGCTATGGCTAACTAAGATTATGCTAAATCTTATGCTCCCCCAAATTGTATTAATATATATTTCTGTCAACTGCCTTTGGTAATGCAGCATGTTAAGCGTATGATTCTCCCATGTGTGTGTTCAAATAATAAAGTTGTTATCACTTTTTGTTTCTTTTTTTTTTAATCCATTCTGAATTTAAAAGCTAATGAAAAAAAAATAATTCAAGGTACTTGACTTAGGACTGGGCTTTCTTTGCTCATTAAAAGAAAAATCTGGAAGGTTTGATATGTAAGAGTGAACTTGTGATGAAACAGACATTCATGAATTGTGAACAACCATATTCTTTTGCTGATCATTTCAATTAAAAAGGACCCTATATTCTATCTCCTTGGTATTCTATTGAACTGCTAAACAATATGTCTTTTCAATCTGATTTATGTCACTTTGCAAGCACAATAAATAATTGTTCTTGTTGAGGCCTATGTTTACAATTAAATAAGCAACTGCAGTTAAATGGGCATCTTATCAATAGGTCTCTCTCTCTCTCATTTTCTGTGTGTATATCATCTCTATCTATCTATCTATCTATCTATCTATCTATCTATCTATCTATCTATCTATCTATCTATCTATCTATCCATCCATCCATCCATCCATCCATCCATCCATCCTGCATTTCTGCCTATCCAGCTATTTGCATGTTTAATACACAATGAACAGAGTACGATACAAAGTTCATATTATTCCGATTGCCTAAAATTTCCAGCAATGGACTTGTTTGTTTGCAAATATATAATTCTTTCAACCAACAATCAATCAGGGGCCTCTTGTGGCTCAACAGACTAATGCAGTCTGTTAGTAACACAGCTGCCTGCAATTACTGCAGGTTCAAGTCCCACCAGTCCCAAGGTTGACTCAGCCTTCCATCCTTTATAAGGTAGGTAAAATGAGGACCCAGATTGTTGGGGGCAATAAGTTGACTTTGTATATAAATATACAAATAGGATGAAGACTATTGCTAACATAGTGTAAGCCGCCCTGAGTCTTCGGAGAAGGGCAGGGTATAAATGTGAATAATAAAAAAAAAAATCAGCACTTTTTGGCCAATAGAGAAACACCCAGGTGTCTCAACTAGTCAGCTCTCATTTTCCAACCCCACATTTTGAAGCAAAATAGATCACTTCTCCGTTTTAAAGACCTGTTAAAAATGAGTCAACAAAAATCTGGTTATATATCTTGGACTCTTTACCTGGTCTGACGTTCAATGTAAAGACTTTTGCAGTGGAGATTACTGCCTGAAATTGGAATTTTCATGTTTAAAGGGAAGTTTTAGGTTGAAAAGTCAGGATTTGGTAAAATGATAGGTCACCGCTTCCTTTCTGCCGTCAGGGTGCTTAATTCAACAGAGAGGTGATTCTGCTCACAGGCGAACGTGGTCTCTCTGTTTTAAACAAGAACAGCCTTCTGTACCTCCGTGTTCCATGAAGTCTTCGGTCTTTTTATTATACCATATATTTTTGCTAGAGGAAAATGATCACCGTTCTTCTATAAATTGGACTATAAATGATGATCGCCATCATGTTGAAACAATATTGAATCAGTACAGTCCCTAATTAAATGAGACAAACTGTATAGCAGCAATGGTTTGCTTCTTCTAATATGTTCAACCAAGTCTATCATTTTAGGAACAATAGCAAGGGATAGGAAGAAAACTTTATGAATCCATGCATCCTTATCATTGTTAAGATCTGAAAAGACTACGAGATTTAGGAGCAAGTACGTTCCAGTTTTAATGCAAGTATATATTGAGAAGCAGACACACACTGATCAGATGTCTCATCTAAGCTAGGGCATGTTGCGTGATCCATTCTATACTGGTCAGAGGTGGAATGGAATGGACACTTAGTATATTAGAATACTAAAAATGTCTTCAGAGCTCAACAACAGAGCTCTGAGGAATAGCCTCAGAGAGGGCATTTTGCTCATCTGCACAAATGGCTCCTTTTGATCTCTTAATGTACAAATTGACTGGTGGCCTTGAGGTGAAGACGCTCGCCTCTCATTTGGACCACTTAGAGTTTAATCCTAGGCAGCGACAGCGGTTTCTCTTATCAGAGCACCAAGAGAAAATATCTGCTGTGAACTCCGCCTAGGCAGCAGGAAGGGTATCTGGCCAGTAAATGTTCACCTCCATTCAGTTGCCCTGACTCCATCCAATACAAGGGATTGCAGGGTTGTAAAAAAAAAGTGGTGGGGGGGTAGTATACATTGGTTGATTGATCAATTATGTGCCAACAAGTCATTACTGATCCCTAACGACCACATAAATTGTATAATTGTATAAAAAGACAGAATGTATAATCAGCATCATTAAGAAGATACTTTACTTGAGATTTGACGGGCTGTGATAAGTGACTGGGTCTTCAAAGTCTAAAGAGTGGACAACAAACAATTTCATTAATTTCAAGAGGTCATCCTAAGTAACGTTGTTATTGACCCATTGCTCCAAAATTTAGATACAGTGCTTCATTACCAGCCATTCTTAATCAAGTGTGAATGCATAGTGTTTGGCAAACTTTGCACACAGGTGCATACCACTACTTGTTTTGTATTGTGTACCTGGCCTTGTTTTGTCATGTGGGTTGAAAGTGTGGTATCTTTAACAGAATCGTCCTTAGAAGCCAGAATAAGCCTCCTCAGTAGTAAATATAACAGCTGGCCTTCTGTTAGCTCCCTGTAGAGAACCCCAGGCGACAGTTATCAGAAATTTCAAGTGCAAAATAAACTGTTGTGCTTCAGCAGTCAGACAGCACAGCAATGAGTCTGCAGCTGTCCAAAGTGTTAACATATACATGAGAACACCAAAGGTGAACCTTTTGATTCTTCTATTCTATTGCTAATCAAGGTCTTTCAACTCTGGAGAACTATGGACTTTGTTGTATTCCTACAGCATTGGAATTAAAGCGCAAATGACTTGTTATTTTGGAAGTCTTCTCCTTCTTCTCCTTCTTCTCCTTCTTCTCCTTCTTCTCCTTCTCCTTCTCCTTCTCCTTCTCCTTCTCCTTCTCCTTCTCCTTCTCCTTCTCCTTCTTCTTCTTCTTCTTCTTCTTCTTCTTCTTCTTCTTCTTCCGTAAGAAATGCTCTTGGTATACAATGATTTGTGTTAAGGAGGAGATGGGAACGGAGAGAATGGCAATATTTTCCCTTCCAGCATCTCTCCTGTTTCCAAATGTATCTCATTCCTGTTATTTCAGAACCTGTTTACATTCAAGGACAAGAAAAAGGAAGAAAGGAAAGTCGTTTAGTAGGACTACTTGATATATTCCATCTCCAAAATAACAAAGAAACCCTGCTACCTAATGAAGTCCTTGTTACACCCAGTTGTAGGGTTCTTTGGATCTTAGTCTAAAGCTCCCTCAATGCATCACACACACCCTACACTCTAAGACAGGTAGTTCTTGACTTACAAAAGTTCATTTAGTGACTGTTCAAAGCTATAACGCCATTGAAATGCTTATGACCATTTTTTCGTACTTACAACTGTTGCAGCACCCCTATAGTCATGTAATAAAAATTCAGTCACTTGGCAACTGTCTCATATTGATGATGGTTGCAGTGTCCTGGGATCATATGATCACTTTTTGAGAAACTTCTGATGAGCAAAGTTAGTGAGGAAGCCAGATTCACCTACCAACCATGTTGTTAACTTGACAGCTGTAGTAATTCATATAACAACTGTGGCAAAAAAAGGTCGTAAGTTGAGCAAATGTTACTTAACCACTGACTCGCATAGGAATAGGAATAGGAATAGGAATAGGAATAGGAATAGAATAGAATAGAATAGAATAGAATAGAATAGAATAGAATAGAATAGAATAGAATAGAATAGAATAGAATAGAATTTTTATTGGCCAAGTGTGATTGGACACACAAGGAATTTGTCTTGGTGCATGCGCTCTCAGTATACATAAAAGAAAAAATACGTTCATCAAGGTACAACATTTACAACACAATTGATGGTCAATATATCAAGGATTGCCAGCAATAAAGTTACAGTCATACAGTCATAAGTGGAAAGAGATTGGTGATGGGAACAATGAGAAGATTAATAGTAGTGCAGATTTAGTAAATAGTTTGACAGTGCAGATAGAATAGTAGAATGTTGGGCTCAATGATGGTTATAGGTCCATTCTATAAATTGGACAATTGGACTATTTCTGTTGGATTATAAACAGTCTAATATTGCTTTTTAGGCTGTAGATTGACAACAATAATGCTTGATTTGGCATTTAATTTTTCTAATGGGAAACACACGCGGACACCCACAAGCAGACACACAGACAAAATGCTGGTAATTCATTTGTTTATATACTGTAAGTGTTATGCCTGAATGTGAAATGGAATCAAATTGCTTCTGTTTTGCTTCACACTTCCACATCTCCACACTGCTATTCAAGTTGGTTGAAAGCCTGGTGCCTTGTTAGCTATTTTCAAACACTTTCCAGGAACTTTGAAATTTGGGATTCCTGCATATGTTTTCCTGTGCATATTAGTATTCAAGTATAGTGGGGAACATCACGGTAAATTTTGTGTAGGTGGATAATTTAATCGCATATCAAAGTCAGTGAGGATGTTAGAGACAGCCACAGTAGTAACTTATACGAATAGTACAGAGAGTTTTAATGTCTAGGATGCAACAGGACAGACATGAAATATTTTTTTTGTCTTTCCTTCTGAATGGGTAAAGGTTTTATAGATGTGTTTAAACAGGGGTGAAATTCAGCAGGTTCTGACAACTTCTGGAGAACTAGTAGCGGAAATTTTGATTAGTTCAGAGAACCAGCAAGTACCACCTCTGGCTGGCCCCAGAGTGGGGTGAGAATGGAGATTTTGCAGTATCCTGCCCCCAGGAGTGGGGAGGGAATGGTGATTTTGCAGTATCCTTCCCCTACCACGCTCACCAAGCCACGGAACCGGTAGCAAAAAAAAAATGAATTCCACCACTGTGTCTAAATTGATCCAATGTTCCACAAACACTGTTCTCTTCATATCCAACCTACTTATTTTCATTTTTAAAAAATCAAACAAACAGCTTTGTAAGGGAATCACCCTGACCAGCAAATCACCCATTTCATGCCTGAAATTAGAGATTTTGTTGTTGTTGGTCTATTGCTTCTGTTTTCTGCATTGGTGCTATTCGTGTTGATGGAATAATTTATGGATCATATGAGGGTCTTGTTGAATTGTGAAGCCCTTGGGGTTCTCTAGTTTGGTCCCTTGCTTGCAGATGTTTCATTACCTTAGAGAACATCAGCAGTGGATAATGAAGCATCTGAGAGCAAACAGCCAAACTCAGAAAGCACCAAGAACACCCAATTCTATAATGCTCTATATTTGTTGTTGTTCAGTCATGTCAAGTCCCTGCAGTTTTCTTGACAAGATTTCAGAAGTAGTTTACCATTGCCTCTTTTCTAGGGCTGGGAGAAAGTGACTGGCCCAAGGTCAACCAGCTGGCATTGTGCCACAGACAAAACTAGAACTCACAGGCTCCTGATTTCTAGCTGATGCCTTAATCACTACACCAAACTGGCTCTATTATACTGTATTATACCCAGGCTCAAATAAGTTTAAGACATTTAAAGGTCCAGGGTGTGACGGGAGAATTAGAATGACTATATCTTGCCTGCTAATTTAATGGTTGTTCAGGCATTCACAGTCTTAAAAGCCTAGAGCAACTGAGCCTTTGTCAAAGCGGGGCATAAAGGCGAATCAAATCTTCATCTTAAGCCATAATGTGCTTTGATTTGTTTCAGCACAATATATTGTGAAATTTTGTCACTGACATGGTTTTACATGACTGGAGGCACAGATTATATTCCAACCACTAAAAGAAAGAATAAGAAAAAAGAAAAAGAAGGGGGGGGGGAAACACAAGTTTGAAACCTTACTGGATTTTCATACGCTTATTTGAAGGATATGTTTAATGTAAAAACATAAAAAAAGCATTCTTTTTTGGTATGTATTCTGGAAGTGAATGGGGAATTCCAATCAATTTGCATTAAGAAATTAATTTTAAAAGGCCCCAAGGAATAGAAAACAAGGATTTGTGATATCCCAAAAAAATAATGCTCAGTTTGATTGATGATTGAATAGAGTGGGATTCCGTACAGCTATATTGGTCTTTAAAAATAATGCAATATTCTTTTCTCAGAATTGTAGACGATGTTTTGCTTTGTTTCCAAATTCACTTCTTTATTCCATTATTTTTTTTTGAAAATTATCTTCAGAGCAATTTAACAGAAATGCTTAGAAGGTTCCCACCAAAATAGGTGTTTTGTTTCCCATCTGTGTTGAAAATGGGTGTCAAATTGTTTATTTTAAAGTCAGAATTGGATAGCACTTATTGTGGAAGAGATAGGAAGCAACTGAGAATCAAAGGCTCACAAATATAAATTTTGTTCAGTGATTTGTTCAGAGAATTGTACCTGTTATCTTTCTTTCACTCTCTCTCTCTCTCTCTTTTTTACCAATTCCAATTATGTGTACATACACACAAATATGCATGCATGCATGCATACATACATACATACATACACACATAAACATCCGTCTCTATCTATTTACTCATACACTGAATACACATATAATTACAAAATTCTAGGGTAGGATGTTAAAGACTTTTTTTTTTACAAATAGTGTAACAACCATTTATTGTCTTTTTAGTTGGGGTGTCCTGAGTTGCGGACACTAGAGGGCTGTAGAACTCTGTTAACAGACGTAGGGTTTATTGGCCTGCTTGAAGTTTCTGCTGTGAATAATCATAAGAAAACTATCTCTATAAAAATATAAATGCTAACGGTACAGACATTTTAACATCTGCTATTTATGAAATGCATACTTGCGGCCTTGACTAACACACTCTGTGGCTCTAATTTCCAGAATACTTAGCACTTTTTACAAATGATGTAATTCACTTTGGCTTTATTTTCACCTGCTCCGAAAACGTGAAGGAATTTCAGTTCTTAAAGAACAGATGTTGTAGGGAGGCTGTGCATGGACAATATTATGTCCCTCTCAGGTTCTTTTTTGTTTTCTTTAGGTCTCTTCTCACTCATTAGAATAGAATAGAATAGAATAGAATAGAATAGAATAGAATAGAATAGAATAGAATAGAATAGAATAGAATTTTTTATTGGCCAAGTGTGATTGAACACACAAGGAATTTGTCTTGATGCTCTCAGTGTACATAAAAGAAAAGATATGTTCATCAAAGGTACAACATTTACAACACAAATGATGGTCAATATATCAATATAAATCGTAAGGATGACCAGCAACAAAGTTACAGTCATACAGTCATAAGTGGAAAGAGATGGTGATGGGAACAATGAGAAGATTAATAGTAGTGTAGATTTAGTAAATAGTTTATCAGTGTTGAGGGAATTAATTGTTTAGCAAAGTGATGGCCTTCGGGAAAAAACTGTTCTTGTGCCTAGTTGTTCTGGTGTGCAGTGCTCTATAGCGTCGTTTTGAGGGTAGGAGTTGAAACAGTTTATATCTTGGATGTGAGGGATCTGTAAATATTTTCACGGCCCTCTTCTTGATTCCATGCAGTATACAGGTCCTCAATGGAAGGCAGGTTGGTAGCCATTGTTTTTTCGGCAGTTCTAATTATCCTCTGAAGTCTGTGTCTGTCTTGTTGGGTTGCAGAACCGAACCGAATTATATATCATTTGACTGTCCTTCTACTCAGTTTAAAACAAACGTTTTCTTGTGATGTGTTCATGAGAGGCATTACTGTGACACTGTTCATTTGTTGTTGTTGTTTTTATGTTTATTAAGATTTCATTTAATTTATATAAAATACAAAGAAGAGAAGAAGAAAAAAATAAGAAATCAAAGGAAGGAAGGGGAGCAGGGGAAAGTGTGTGTGAGAGAGATATAAGGGGAAAGAGAAAAAGAAAGAACTCTTCCTAGCACAGTACAAGATAAACACACTCTAACACCTCAACTTTTTTGCTTTTACGCATTAAAATAGAACTAGTCATTCTGTTCATTTGTAAACAATGTCTAGCATATTTATGAGAATTAAGTTAAGAGATCAACTGGGGACAGCATCTTATTGGGATATCGAATAGTTTATGAGTTTTATTTATTTATTTATTTTTATTGTATTTATTTGTCGAATACGTATAAGATAACAGATATAAGTATAGACATGATTATGATAAGGATATGAATAAATGAAGACAGTAGGACAGGGACGGTAGGCACATTGGGGTGCTTATGCACGCCCCTTACAGACCTCTTAGGAATGGGGTGAGGTCAACAGTAGACAGTCTAAGGTTAAAGTTTTGGGGATTTGGGAAAGAAACCACAGAGTCAGGTAGTGCATTCCAGGCCTTGACCACTCTGTTGCTGAAGTTGTATTTTCCACAATCGAGTTTGGAGCGGTTTACTTTAAGTTTGTATCTATTGTGTGCTCATGTATTGTTGTAGTTGAAGCTGAAGTAGTCATTGACAGGCAGGACATTTTAGCAGATAATTAGGTCAGACCGAAGGTGGCATAGCTCTAAATTGTCTAATCCCAAGATTTCAAACCTGGTGGCATAAGGTATTCTATTGTGAGCAGGAGTACTCTTCTCGTGAAATATCTCTGGACTCGCTCAATTGTATTAATGTCCGATATTAATTGTGCATTCAGAGAACCTGAATCAGTCAATTTGGTTCCTCTTTATCAGATTGGACTCCTGTTTCTGCCCACCCTGGAACCTTGAGTTAGTTTTGTATGGGATGAAGATGTTGATGATGATGGATGCAATGAGTTCAACCCTCAAATTATTTGGATAATGGAATGCAGGGATGTCGTGTGGTACTTGAAGATCCCCCTTGTGATCTTTGGCTGCTCAGAACTCAGGAAAATAGAAATAAATAGTAACATCTGGGTGGTATTATTGGAATTCCATCTCACTTGAACGTACAAGCCCTTCAGGCGGTACTACAACCCTTAAGGCAGACCATAGAAAAACCTGGTGAAGTTCAGGACACATTCTCAACTATCTGTTGGTGAGAAGCCGTTCTAAGAAGAAAGGCAGGAAACGCTTCAGAGAAAACAACATTTTTTTTCTTTGATCTCCGCGGCCTTTGATACAGTCCCTCTGATTCTTACAAAAATTTTTTGATGGGAGTATGACTTCATTTATTTATGTGCTACTTTCGTGTCAAAGGCTTTGCTTTACTGTGGATCGGCAAAATGCTGGCAGCTTTGAAGCAGGGATCAGTGGCGTAGAAACCAAGGAAGTCCTGGTCCTGCTTGGAAATCTGTTTAAGCGTACTGTTTTTACATTATGGTAGCAATCTAACCTCTGAAGGAGAATTTATTTTGAAAAACTAGGTTCCGCCTGAGCCTTTTCGGTTGAAATCAGCTGTAACGTATTATCTGCATTTCCTGCAAGGCAACAAACGTATCTTGGGCAGTAGCAGCTTTATTTTGTTATTTTATTTTGCTTTGAATTGTTTCCTTTTTTTCCAAAATATTATTCATTGTGGTGCTGATTGTCATTTTTTACTATTATGATTTTGCATGTATAGAACACTACAGTTTGAAAGGATACGAAGCTGTTCGCAAAATTAAAACGCAACAATAACTTATAATGATAGACTACTCAGAATTGAATTCATTGGGTAATATTAATATAATTCTAAGAGAGGCAACAGTAATGAGACTTCTGTCTATACTTTATATATATGAAGCCGCTGGGTGAGGTCATCAGTGGTTTCGGGGTGAGTTATCATCTGTACGCTGATGATACTCAGCTGTACTTTTCCACCCCGGACCACCCCAACGAAGCGGTCGAAGTGCTGTCCCGGTGCCTGGAAGCTGTACGGGTCTGGATGGGGAGAAACAGACTCAAGCTCAATCCCTCCAAGACGGAGTGGCTGGGGATGCCGGCATCCCGGTACAGTCAGCTGCATCCGCAGCTGACTGTTGGGGGCGAGTTAGTGGCCCCAAAGGAGGCGGTTCGCAACTTGGGTGTCCTCCTGGACGGACGGCTGTCTTTTGATGAACACCTGGCGGCCGTCGCCAGGAGGGCCTTTACCAGGTTCGCCTGGTTCGCCAGTTGCGCCCCTTCCTTGATCGGGATGCCTTATGCACGGTCACCACGCCTGGTTACGCCTAGGCTGGATTATTGCAATGCTCTCACATGGGCTGCCTTGAGGTGCACCCGGAGGCTGCAGTTAGTCCAGAATGCGGCTGCGCGAGTAGTAACGGAGCCGCCGTGGCTCCCACGTGACATCGCTGTCCGTAGCTTGCACTGGCTTCCTGTGGTCTTCGGGTGCGCTTCAAGATTTTGGTAACTATCTTTAAAGCGCCCATGGCTTAGGACCCGGTACTTACGAGACCGCCTGCTGTTACCTTTTGCCTCCCACCGACCAGACGCTCACAGAGAGGGTCTCTCAGGGTGCCGCCCGCCAAACAGTGTCGGCTGGCGGCCCCAGGAGTAGGGCCTTCTGTGGGGCAGTGACGCCTGGAATGAACTTCCCCCCGGTCTGCGTCAAGTGCCTGATCTTCGGACCTTCCGTCGTGAGCTCAAAACATATTTATTCATTAAAGCGGGACTGGCATAATTAGTGATGTATTTTAATTGGGGTTTTAATATTTTTTAACTTTTTAATTTAAATTTTAATAATCGGCCTTTAAAATTTGCTCTTTTTAATTGTTGTTTTAAACTGTATATATCTTTGTTTTTACTTTGGCTGTACACCGCCCTGAGTCCTTCGGGAGAAGGGCGGTATAAAAATTTAATAAAATAAATAAATAAATAAAATAAATAAATTATGTAAGGTTTGGCTTATTTTTGTGTATATCTATATATTTGTATCTATATCTATCTATATCTATAAAGGTAAAGCACTAGGGATTTGAACCGCTGAGCTGCTGACCTTTCGATTGACAAGCTCAATGTCCTAGCCCCTGAGCCACCGCGTCCCTTATCTATATCTATATCTATATCTATATCTATATCTATATCTATATCTATATCTATATCTATATCTATATCTATATCTATATCTATATCTATATCTATATCTATCTATCTATCTATCTATCTATCTATCTATCTATCTATCTATCTATCTATCTATCTATCTATCTATCTATCTATCGTATGTGTATATCTATATCCATCCATCCCTCCCTCCCCCCTCTTTGTGTTTATTCTTATAGAGAGATGAATTATGTGTGTGTGTGTGTATGTGTGTGTGTGTATGTGTATATGTGTGTTTATTCTTATATAGAGAGATGAATTAATTATGCTTTGGTTTACACAGACCAAAAGTGAGATTCCTTATTTATAGAATTTCCCAATCTCACAGTTTTTAAAGCCAAGCTACTCTTGGGTAGCCCATTGTCTATGCATATACACTGAAGCTCCAACTCGGAAGCCTATTAAAGATCAAAACAACATTTTGAACTGAGTTCAAATAACCACAACTCATTTGGAGCATGTCTTCTTACAGAGCAGATTATTGATCTTTCTTGATTTTAGATCCAAAGAGTACAGTCCCATAATACCTGTTCTCAGTGCATCTAGAAGAGAAGGGAAAAAAAGACTTATAACATCTCACTTGATTCAACAGCATTTAAACAGCTATTTTGTTTTCCAAATGTCGGCAGGAATACCAAGGACTTTAAAAAAAATAAAAAGTGGTTATATGTGTGCGTGTATGTGTGGTTGGTTGGTTGATAAGGAGCTGATAGGGCTCCTTACCAGCCATAGACAAAGTGTTACTCTATCAAAATATGTGTATGTATGTGTATGTATATGTATATGTATATATGATATATATATATATATATATATATATATATATATATATATATATATATATATATATATATATATATATATGCATATGCATATGTAAATGTATATGATTTGTGTGTGTGTGTGTATATATATATATATATATACACACACACACACACACACATACACACATGCATACATGGGACAATATGAACTCAAAGCCTAACTTTTCTGGAAAATTTCAACTGAAATGGAGTGATAATGTTTTTGAAGTTCTGTTTAACAAATAAAGGGCAAGCAGGTGGACAAGGAAATTAACTGCCAATTCTGTTAAGGATCATTTTGAGGTTGCTAGGTGGAATTTTTAGATAGGCATTTGCAAAACTTAATAAATGAGCCCAGAGAGTTGGAGGAGATCATTTATCTACCAGTCAGAAGGATGAAGAGTGTCTACCTTTTTCTTGCCGAAGGAGGTATGGGACAGCCTTTGCTGTAGCTCGTCTTTAGCCTGCAAGTGACAATAATGCTGAGATTTTATCACTGAAAATCATTATCATATATATTACTCTTCTTCCCAAAACTTTGCTTCTCACACTTAATGTCCAAAGCCAAACCTACACAATAATAATCCAACACTATTTGTGGCTTCTGACATAGCATGTACTCAATAGTCTTTTTAGTTACTCGGAAGTGGCCAAAACTAGGTTGTTTAAACAGTGCCTGCTGAACAACCAGAAAGGAATTTATAGTGTTGAGGGCTGCTAATGTCATAGAAGGAACTGCTTGTAGTAGATCAGGCCTGATGGATTTGGCTGGATTATTCTGTTGTTAGCCAAGATACATTTCTTTCAGGGTTGCTGTCCATGGTACTGAAGCAAAAACTGAGATAGTTGAATCTCCATCTGGGCAGGTCTTTCCATTGAGACGATGATATAATATCAATGTACCACCAAACAGATTAGTTGATATGGCTATTTAAATCAGAATCGCTCTCTAAATTAAAGTCCAAATTTTGACACCTCTTTGAAAGTCCTACTGATCCAGTGAATCATACAAAAACCTGAAATTAAGCAAACTCAGAAGTGCTTCATTGTGACTTAGTGGCATGCTACAGCATTTAAAAAGGGGAGGAACTGATGTAGAGAAGATACAAGAAGGTGTTTCTGGCCCAGTAGCGGGTTTCAATTTAGTTTGCTATCGGTTTGTTCGTGAGCATGCGATGCTTCTGTGCATGTGCAGGAGCGTCCGGGTGGGTGGGCAGAGCCCAATCTGAGGTGAACCAGTAGCAATCCACCAGTGTTCTGGCCCCTCTAGATTTAGAAGCCGCCGCCCCTGATTTTCAATAAATTTGCTGCTGTGACAGAGAAATGTAGTAGTCATGTCAGTTTGCAGAAAATCAAGTTTTCTCCTCAAGAAAATAGAACTAGAAGGATCTGGGGCAGGCTGAATCCAACCTTTTCTTCTTGGAGTCCTAGTGGCAACCATTTAGATATGAGCCAGCAGTGTGCAGCAGCTGCTAAAAAAGCCAACACAGTTCTGGGCTGCATAAACAGAGGGATAGAATCAAGATCACGTGAGGTGTTAATACCACTCTATAATGCCTTGGTAAGGGCACACTTGGAATATTGCATTCAGTTTTGGTCGGCACGAAGTAAAAAAGATGCTGAGACTCTAGAAAGAGTGCAGAGAAGAGCAACAAAGATGATTAGGGGACTGGAGGCTAAAACATATGAAGAACGGTTGCAGGAACTGGGTATGTCTAGTTTGATAAAATGAAGGACTAGGGGAGACATGATAGCAGTCTTCCAATATCTCAGGGGTTGCCACAAAGAAGAGGGAGTCGGGCTGTTCTCCAAAGCACCTGAGGGTAGAAAAAGAAGCAATGGGTGGAAACTAATCAAGGAGAGATGCAACTTAGAACTAAGGAGAAATTTCCTGACAGTTAGAACAATTAATAAATGGAACAACTTGCCTGCAGAAGTTGTGAATACTCCAACACTGGAAGTTTTTAAGAAAATGTTGGATAACCATCTATCTGAGATGGTGTAGGGTTTCCTGCCTGGGCAGTGGGTTGGACTAGAAGGCCTCCAAGGTCCCTTCCAACTCTGTTGTTATTACTATTATTATTCTCTTGTTTGCAAGTAACTGACTGCCACTTCTTTTTTTAGAAGTAAAAAAAAAATCTGAGGTCTTAGGAGGACCTTTGTACATAGTGTAGATAATAGGAAGTACGATCTTCAATGAGATATGCCTCAAGTGTATCTCTTTCTGGGTGTGATTTCCTTTAAATGGCTGTTGTGAATCTACCACAGTGTCACTCTTACATTTCCTTGTTTCATCTATCCAGAGGGGTATTGAATAATGTCATGGAAAAGAGGAGCTGATGACTGGTGACAAGTATGACTTGTCAGTTTAGCCATGCAATTTGATGTTGTGTCTGGAATAAACTGGCTTTAGGCTGGTAGTCTGCAAGCGGGCTAGGATTCCCAGTTAAATTGGAAGTGTCTTGTAGAGTCATTATCACAGCTGACGCAATTGCTTTGGAAGCACGTTGGGTATCAGAGTAGATACCCCTTTTCCGTGATGCATTATTGCAAACCATGATAGCTAAGCTGATAATCATGCTGGCAAAGACTTTCTTACCATCTGCTTCTTTATAGCAATAGCACTTAGACTTAAATACCGCTTCACAGTGCTTTACATCCCACTCTAAGCGGTTTAGAGAGTCACCATCTTTTCCCCAACGATCTGGGTCCCCATTTTACCGACCTTGGATGGGTGGAAGACTGAGTCAACCTTGACTTAGTATGTCACACAAAAGAAACATTTAAATCTGCAACCATAACCACTAGGCACTCTCCAAGAGTGCAAGGTTATAACTCCATTGGTTTCCAAGCACTACAGCCAAAATATTGGAGATTGCAATTGGAAACGTTTGGAGGACAGGCCCAAGCCAAGCTTCTCTTTAAAGATGGAGAGATACTTCAGGATTCCCTCAGTCTCATTCAAGGTTATTTTCTGACATTGAGTAAGAAACATCACTGAAAGAAAGTCATGGTGGACCGCCCTTCCACCATAGTCCCGGTAGAGGTAGGAGCATTTGGAGCTTTGACTCTTAAACTTGGGTGAAGGCCTCCAACAAGTCCCAGGAACATCATTAGAGCTCTCTGTCCATAACAGGGCAGAGCTAGGAAGACTTAAGATACTGCACAGAACCCTCAGACTCCTAGGCTAAAGGCCATCTATCATCTCTCTCACTCTTATCCCTTTCTCTCCCTCCCTCCCTCCCTCCCTCCCTCCCTCTCTCTCTCTCTCTCTCTCTCTCTCTCTCTCTCAATCATCTGTCTATCTATCTCTCTACTTTCTATCAATCATTTATCTGTGTCTGTCTGGGTATCTATCATCTCTTTCTCTCTCTTTCTCATCTATCTATCTATCTCTCATCTATCTATCTATCTATCTATCTATCTATCTATCTATCTATCTATCTATCTATCTATCTTTCTATCTATCTATCTATCTCTTTCTCTCTCTCACTATCATCTTCTCTCTCTCTCTATCTATCTATCCACTATATCTACTGCATCTGTCTATTTATCTATTTATCTGTCTATCTATCTATCTATCTATCTATCTATCTATCTATCTATCTATCTATTTATTTATCTATCTATCTATCTATCTATCTATCTATCTATCATCTATCTATCTCTTTCACTATCATCTTCTCTCTCTCTCTCTCTCTCTCTCTCTCTCTCTCTCTCTCTCTCTCTCTCTCTCTCTCCACTGTATCTACTGCATTTATCTATTTATCTGTCTGTCTATCTATCTATCTATCTATCTATCTATCTATCTATCTATCTATCTATTTATCATCTGTCTGTCTTTCTACTATCTATCTATAAATCATTTATCTGTGTCTGTTTATCTATGTATCTATCATAAATCTATCTATCTATCTATCTATCTATCTATCTATCTATCTATCATCTGTCTGTCTTTCTACTATCTATCTATAAATCATTTATCTGTGTCTGTTTATCTATGTATCTATCATAACTCTATCTATCTATCTATCTATCTATCTATCTATCTATCTATCTATCTATCTATCTATCTATCTATCATCCCAAATACTTTTTTTGTTGCATTTATATACAGTATATGCCACCTGTCCTCGTCTCATTTACTGCTGCCAAGAAAAGAATATGGGAGATTCAAGTTATATTTGAAGGAAACACACTCATACTGCAAGCTCCCACGCACACACACACACACACATTTTGGCCTTATCCACCTTTTCATCATTAAAAACCATCCTATAGTACCGGAGAGGAAGGAACTACTTGACAACTGTACACTGTTGGGGTGAAGGAGCAAACATGCTAGGAATTCTTGTTTCTCTTCATGTCATTTTTTTCTGAATAAACTAAGAAATACAATCCCAGTTAGAGTTTTAAGTCTTTAAGAGCTTTTTCGGGGGGGAAAAGGTATAAAAATAAAACTGGTCCATTTCATCAGAAAAAAAAACCCTACTATAAATACCAACTCTTTGCTTTTTAAAAAAAAAAAATGCTATACCATATTCTTGTTGGGCGTTAGGAAGCAATCAATTCCTGAAAAGCTCTGTGTAAACACTGTGGCTTTTTAATAGCTCACCTCCTCTATAGTTTGTCCGTTTTAAGCCACAGTAATTAAATTTCATATCAGTCCATTTCGTGAGGTTTTCTTTCTTTCTTTTTTTTCCCCCTTTCTTTTTTTGTCGTATGATCTCCGGGGAGACATATTGAAGGCTTCTCTCTGCTGCCTTTGTTGATTGACACTTTCCTGGAAGAGTCCTTAAGAAACATTGTAATTAGAGTATTTGCATTGCCGGAGACTAGATGACCTTTGGTGTGCTAGCAATTAGAGTCTCCCTATTGTACACTGTTGGTAGGCACTAACCAGAGGAGAGAGGAAAAAAACAACAACAAAAAGGGATGGAGAGATTAATTTTGCAAGCTACAAAAAGCCACTTCCCACCAGCATGACAATTAACAGAAGATTATTGTTAAGAATGGTGTAGCATTTTAGGGTTGTTGCTCACAGATTTATATCAAAGGAGGAGGGGGGTGGGGCAGAGGATGGGATTGTTTAGGAGTTGATATCTACTCAAGAGTTTGATTGCTCTTTTTAAAGTTAATTAAACAAGATGGATTTCATCCAGGAGGGTTTGAAGGATGGGTGTATTTTTTTAAAAATATATATTTTGATTGTATGTTTTATCAATGTGATCTGCCTGGAATATTGGTTTAGATAGCATAGGAAATATATATATATATATATGTGTGTGTGTGTGTGTGTGTGTGTGTTCTGTGTGTAAGTGTGTGTATGTGGTGTGTGTGTGTGTGTGTGTGTGTGTGTGTGTTTTCTGAGGTTTTCGTGGGTGTTTGTATATAGGTCTTTGGTTATTTGGGTTTTCTCCCACGTAAAATTGGAAGTGTCTTGGCGAAGTTTCTACGAAGTCTCATTCGTCATCTTCAGGCTGGTGTTTTCAGCTTCGTGCTCCTAGAAGCACGAAGCAGTAAACACCAGCCTGAAGATGATGAAATATAATATAATATATTATATAGAATATAATATAATATATATATATATTTATTATATATGTTTTCTGAGGTTTTCGTGGGTGTTTGTATGTAGGTCTTTGGTTATTCAGGTTTTCTAATGTCAAAGTCTACATTCTCTCTTCTAAAAAGGTAAAGATAAAGGTTCCCCTCACACACATGTGCTAATTGTTCCTGACTCTAGTCTCATTATTATTTTTTAATTATATTATATTTTTTATATATATTTATAGACATAAATATAGCATTTATTTTTAAGAAGCAGATTAGTAACTCTACAGCAAATATTTGTAAGCTCTACATCAAATACATTTATCCCGACATTCCAAAGACCCCATAAGGGAAAGGTTCTTCTCGCCAAATATGTGCTAGTCATTCCTGACTCTAGGGGGCAGTGCTCAACTCCGTTTCAAAGCCAAAGACCCAGCACTGTCCGAAGACGTCTCTGTAGTCATGTGGCCAGCATGACTAAATGCCAAAGGTGCACAGGGAAAGCTGTTACCTTCCCACCAGAGGTAGTCCCTATTTTTCTACTTGGATTTTTTACATGCTTTTGAACTGCTAGGTTGGCAGAAACTGGGACAAGTAAAGCTCACCCTGTTACACAGCACTAGGGATTCGAACCACTGAACTGCCGACCTTTCGATCGACAAGCTCAGCGTCTTAGCCACTGAGTCACCACATCCCTAAAAGACCCCATAAATACGGGTAAATGCTATTTCAACAGAGCCTCAGAAGATATAGGAAGAATTTCAAGGGAAGGTGAATCCCAGCCTCTAGTTACACCACCAATCTTTAAAAATGTTTGTCACATAAACAACAGGTGTGAGTTGTTACACCCTGTCAAAAAAATTCAGTGCCATTACAAATCCCTGTTCACGTGAGACGTTGACATTTTAAATGGTTTTAATGGGTTTGTGTAAACAGTAATAAAACAAGTTGATATCCAAGAATTAAAAAAGGTTCATTTCAAAAAAGATACACTCCATATTATAAATTTAAATAAAATAAAATGTTCTGGCATTGGAGGCCTAAAGAGCCCTGGCGTCTTTTCTATGAAAAGGAAGCAGATGGAAAACTGATTCTTGAATTTAATTCTACCCCAAATTTGCTTGCAGCATTCTGGGTGATGACTGACAGTTTGGCAAATCTTTCCTATGCATTTGCCACTGTAAACATTTTCTCTCTCCAGGTTCACAATGCTTGAGGAATTTGATTTTTGCAAATTCTTATATGAAACTACCTTACTCTACGCTCAGGGGAGAGAAACTCGGCTATTCATCAAATATTGCACTTCTCCTACTTTGCAATACTTTTCTTAGCAGTTTAAATGTATCAAAAAAAGACATTGTTACATAGAGAGAGGAGAGGAGAGGGAGAGAAAGAGGGAGAGAGAGGGAGGGAGAGAGAGAAGGACAGAGAGAGGAGAGAGAAAGAAGGAGAGAGAGGGAGGGAGAGAGAGAAGGACAGAGAGAAGGAGAGAGAAAGAGGGAGAGAGAGAAGGAGGGAGAGAGAGGAGGACAGAGAGAGGAGAGAGAGAGAGAGGGAGAGAGAGGGAGAGGGAGAGAGAGAGAAGGAGAGAGGGGGGGAGAAAGAGGGGGACAGAGAGAGAGGGAGAGAGAGGGAGGGAGAGAGAAGGACAGAGAGAAAGAGGGAGAGAGAAAGAGGGAGAGAGAGAGAGGAAGACAGAGAGAAGGAGAGAGAGAGGGAGAGAGAGAGAGAAGGAGAGAGAGGGGGGGAGAGAGGGGGACAGAGAGAGAGAAGAAGAGAGAGAGGGAGAGAGAAGGAGAGAGAGGGAGAGGGAGAGAGAGAGAAGGAGAGAGAGAAGGAGAGAGAGAAAGAGAGTGGATGATATACCAATGTGTGATAGTCAATCACAGAGTTAGCATTCAGATAGATAAATTATGAACTAATAAGCTTTGTAGGATCCAGTCTGGGTCAGTCACTCAGACGAGAAGTTTAGTCTTCCAAACTTTCAGACTCATGGTGGAGCCCATCCTCAGAGAACTTCTCTCTAGCACAAAGTGTTCTTTGAGCTATTTTTTTCTTAAAATATTTATACATTTTTTTATTTAAATACACATAAGTGCTTGGTGAACAGTGTACTGTCTGAGTCATTTTAGATTTACAAAATATTAATAATAATTCTGGGATAATAATAATTGTAATAATAACGATCAGTTTATTTTATACACAATACTAATAACAATAATAATACTATTCAAGTATATCTGATAATAATCTTTCAGCTTCTAACATTTGTGTCCACATGGTAATTATAATATATTATATACCGATATAAGTGATAATATTTTCCTCATTTCTAACTTCTACCTCGATTTTCTAACTTTTAATCAAACAAGTCTTATATTAGGAAGTATTCTATATTTATCCGTCATCTCTTGCCCTTTTTAGTATTTCAATTCTTGTTACTTTTTAGACTCCTCCCTTGGGATCTTGCATCTCCTTATATCATTCTTATATAAACTAAATATTTCGTCTGCCTCTACATCTACTTCTCACTGTTGAATCTCCAGCATATCCATCAATAACTCTTCTATATTTTATGTGTAGTATTTCTCTGAGGCCTGGTTGAGGGTGGCTTTTTAGTTGTTGACTGGGGTGTTGATGGCCATCTATTAAGTCACCGGCTGTTGTTTCCTTGAGCTTCCAAGCCCTTGGCTTGACTGACAGCACTCCTGTTGACTGACAAAGTCACAATAAAAAAGTTATTGTGGAGCTGGGGTGGGTCACCAGTTTTACATCCCTGATCTAGAGGGTGAAAAGGGGGTATGTGGTAAATGTAAGACAAGTGAAAATGATTTTTTTGTTAAATGACAGCAGGGAAACACATGTTAATTTCCAACTACCTTTTGAATAGATTTTTTAAAAATTTAATAAAATTTTTTAAATTTTATAAAAATTTAATAAAATAAATAAAATAAATAAGAATAAAGCGGAAGGATGGGTTCAAAATATAAGGGAGTGAAAATAATATGATTCTGTCATGTCATGAACAGTGCTAAATGATTGCTATTTAGGTTCTCTGAATAAAAATCTGCGACCAAAAAAAGAGAGAGACATATTTGTTCACTAAAGATGGTTTTGATGAAGCCACCGCTTGAGTAATTGGGTTACCATTCTGTTTTGCACAGATGAAATGTAGAGATGAGACACACATGCTAATTTGGAGAATTTCAGTTCTAAGGGTAGTGTTATTTCATTGGTAATGAGAACAGAATGAAATTGCATACGTGTTTGTCAAGATTTCATCTTTTAACCATGCTTTCACTTGCATGCAACCAAATTTAAATATATAAAATTTACAGGAGGTTAAAAAACAACAATACCCAGACATTTTTCATACTAAATCTTCTATTTGGGACTTTTTCTTCTAAATCAGTTATTTTACTTTATTTTTAAAAAAGAATATAGCATAAAAAGGAATTATTGCATGTGGTCATTTATATTGTAGTCAAACACTTAATACTATTTTGTGAGCCACTTTGCAGTTGTGGTGAAGGCGCCAGGCTATAAACCAGGAGACCATGAGTTTCTCATTCCATCTTAAGTACTATTCAGCCAGCTGGGTGATCTTAGGCCAAACGCCAATCCCTCGTTCCAAGCCCTAAGAAACAGACAACGGCAAATCACTTCCTTAAAAAAATATAGTCAAGGAAACTGCAATCATTAAGAATCAAAAACTGATTTGAATAGAATAGAATAGATTTCTTTATTGGCCAAGTGTGATTGGACACACTTTGGTGCATATGCTCTCAGTGTACATAAAAAGACAAGGTATGTTCGTCAAGAATCATAAGGTACAACACTTAATGATAGTCATACGGTACAAATAAGCAATCAAATCATACTAGGAAGCAATCAATATCAATATAATTCGTAAGTATACAAACAACAAAGTTACAGTCATACAGTCATAAGTGGAAGGAGCTGGATAATGGGAACGATGAGAAGATTAACAGTAGTGCAGATTTAGTAAATAGTTCGACAGTGTTGAGGGAATTATTTGTTTAGCAGAGTGATGGTATTTGGGAAAAAAACTGTTCTTGTGTTTAGTTGTCTTGGTGTGCAGTGCTCTATAGCGTCGTTTTGAGGGTAGGAGTTGAAACAGTTTATGTCCAGGATGTGAGGGGTCTGTAAATATTTTCACAACCCTCTTTTTGACTTGTGCAGTATACAGGTCCTCAATGGAAGGCAGGTTGGTAGTAATTGTATTTTTTGCAGTTCTAATTATCCTCTGAAGTCTGTGTCTGTCTTGTTGGGTTGCAGAACCAAACCACATTTGAAGGCACAAAACAATCCAACAGTACAGAATTCATCGCGAATTCATCAGAATTCATAGAGTTGTACTATTCAAAAGTATGAAAAACTAGACTTCCTTAACATTGATCAAACAACAGAGAGCTCTGAAGAATTCTCCAATTCAGGATAATTCAGTCATCATTTCTTCTCAGTGCCAATAACATATTTCTTATAGATTAGCCTCCTCTGTGCAAATTAGCCTAATGCTGGGAAGATTGAAGTTCAACCATAGAGACTCAACAGGGAATGTTGGATCTGCCATACCTCTTGTAAGCCATCCTGAGCTTCTAGAAGAAAAGTAGACAATAAGATGGGAGGAAAAAAAACACCAAGAGCTGACATTTGGGATATTTATAAAACAAGAACCGTGCTTACAAATCAATGGTGAAACTGAACTCTATTCTATTTCACATTTAATTAGGAACTCAATACCACTGTTACCGGAGCTGATGTTGGGAGAGTGCGATGCCTGGCAATTTAGATTAATCATCTTTATTGTGTTTTTTTTTTCTCCCCCCCCCCTTTTTTTTTTTAAAAAAAAAAAACAGCTTCCATGAATTGTACTCACTGGTGTTGGAAACTAAATTTGCCAGTTTACTTCAACCTTTTCGCTGAAGGTGGCAGAAGGGAATTATGATGCTACATTCTTGTTCATCCGTAATTTCACACTCCTACACCCTGGGAAACACAAGAAAAATTTCAAGAGATTTCTCAGCATAAAACAGTTTTAATTAGTAAATAATTCACATTCAGAGCAAGTCCTATGTACTTAAGCATACTACCGCGTTGCAGGACTTTCTGATTTCACAGTGATGGGGTTAAGATATTTTGTCTTCCCAAAGGGTTTTGTTTTTCAACACACAAAGAAACTTTCATGTTATTGTGACTCACAAGTGACATATCTAGGTTCCCCCCTTGTTCAGTGCTTCACATGTGCCTCTTCCATCGTTTCCTTTAACCTGACACCATGATCTGCCCCACTAGTACGTAACGTCCCCCTCTCATTCTTCTCCCACTTCTTTAATAGATTTTTTTTTTTATTGACCAAGTGTGATTGGACACACAAGGAATTTGTCTTGGTGCATATGCTCTCAATGTACATAAAAGAAAAGATACCTTCATCAAGGTACAACATTTACAACACAATTGATGGTCAATATATCAATATAAATCATAAGGATTGCCAGCAACAAAGTTACAGTCATACAATCATAAGTGGAAAGAGATTGGTGATGGGAACGATGAGAAGATTAATAGTAGTGCAGATTTAGTAAACAGTTTGACAGTGTTGAGGGAATTATTTGTTTAGCAGAGTGATGGCCTTCGGGAAAAAACTGTTCTTGTGTCTAGTTTTCTGTTGTGCAGTGCTCTATAGTGTCGTTTTGAGGGTAGGAGTTGAAACGGTTTATGTCCTGGATGCGAGGGATCTGTAAATATTTTCACGGCCCTCTTCTTGATTCGTGCAGTATACAGGTCCTCAATGGAAGGCAGGTTGGTAGCAATTATTTTTTCTGCAGTTCTAATTATCCTCTGAAGTCTGTGTCTTTCTTGTTGGGTTGCAGAACCGAACCAGAGACTTATAGAAGTGCAAATGACAGACTCAACAACAACAACAACAACAACAACAATAATAATAATAATAATAATAATAATAATAATAATAATAATAACAACAACAACTACTCAATAATACCAGGGACACGGCTTCTATTAAATATAGACTTATTGAAAAAAATAATCAATGCCCAGTTGAGTATAGAATCAGCATAGAGCTGGAAGGGACCTTGAAGGTCTTCTAGTCCAGTCCCCTGCTCAAGCAGGAGATCCTATATCCTTTCAGACAAGTGACTGTCCAGTCTCTTCTTAAATACCTCCAGTGATGAAAGCACCCACAACTTCTGAAGGCAAGCGGTTCCACTGGTTACTTGTCCTCACTGTTAGGAAGTTTCTCCTTAGTTCTAGGTTGCTTCTCTCCTTGATTGGTTTCCATCCATTGTTTCTGGTGCTTTGGAAAATAAATTGACCCGCTCCTCTTTGTGGCAGCCTCTCAAATATTGGAATTTTGCTATCATGTGTGTCCCGCCCAAGTCCTTCTTTTCTCTAGATTAACCAAGCCCAAACCCTGTAACCATTCTTCATATGTTTTAGTCTCCTGGCCTTTTTTTTTAATTTGCATTTATATCCCGCCCTTCTCCAAAGACTCAGGGTGGCTTACACTATGTCAAGCAATAGTCTTCATCCATTTGTACATTATATACAAAGTCAATTTATTGCCCCCAACAATCTGGGTCCTCATTTTACCTACCTTATAAAGGATGGAAGGCTGAGTCAACCTTGGGCCTGGTGGGACTTGAACCTGCAGTAACTGCAAGCAGCTGCTGTTAATAACAGACTGTCTTAGCAGTCTGAGCCACCAAAGGCCCAGTTTTTATATTATTATGATTATTATGATTATGATTATGATTATTATTAAGCATTTGAATACAGCAAATTGTCACATTATATCATTTACAAAAGAAAAACCAGGCTTTTAATCATCTGAGTTGCTCTTCTTTTTTTGAAATCTCAACATATTTTCGATGCGGTATTCTGAGTGTGGTCTTACTAAGGCTTCATAAAACAGTACTAATACAGTTATTACTAATGCTAATACAGTTGCCGTCATCTATCCAAAAGCAGTTTCTTTTGATTTTCTTTCTTTAATAATATGTAGGGTGCTGAATTTGGGATCCACCTTGAGGAGAGTCTTGGTTTGGAAGTCAGGGATTTTGATCCTAAAGTATAACTGATGTGTTGTGGTCCACCAGCAGCCTGCAGAGCTGGGAACGGAGTCGGACAGTGATGTGGTTGAGGAAGAACATGGGCCAGTCCTGGAGGCTGGAAAGGCCCGGATGAGGTGGGGCCAGGGCCATTGGGGAATGAGGTGCAGACTCCAGAGCCTCCAGAGGCTGACAGTAGTGAGGTACAGGAACAGGAGGAGCCTGTTCCTAATGCACACATGAGAAGAGCTGCCAGAAGGCAAGAGCAGCTCAAGCAAAGAGGACAACTCAAGAGTAGAGCCAAGAGATGATTGGCCCCCTCCCATAAGGCTTAAAAGACCAGCAATGGCATTTGGGCTCTTGGCTGGAAAAATTTTGTATCGATGTCTTCTGAACTTATGCCAAGAAAGGCCTTTGACAGTTTGCCTAATTAGACCAAGGTTGGTGATAGTACTGAGGAATTGTGTTGGGAGGAATTTGCTTTAATTTGGTTAATTCTCAGCTGTTCTAATAAAGTTTGTTTGTTTTTACACTGACTGAGTTTCCTACTATCTACTTGGGCCTGCGTTGGTCACAGTTTGGAGAAGTGGTTGTTGGAAGAAACCATTAGGGCAGAGAACTGGTTGTTAAATTACTTGAATCCTACCACTGGTGGTGGTGGTGGTTGTTGTTGTTGTTGTTATTATTATTATTATTATTATTATTATTATTATTATTATTATTATTATTATTATTATTATATAGCCACAATGCATATTTGACATTTTAGTTTACTGTACAAGAAGGAAACACTCTGGGCCCGATATTTGCACATTCCTTTGTAAGGAAAACACTTGTTTAATTCTTATTTTGAGAGCAAATGTTTACGTTTCTATGCATCTGCTAGTTAATGAAATCTTTTGAGAGTTCAACAAGTGAACATTGAGCGGAATATAAAAGGAAAACGGGTGGAAGCAACACATATTTTTTCCCCATTTCTTTCAGCCTTACCCTTACATTATTGAAGATGTGTTAGGAAGCAGTAGCAAGAATTCTGTTTTGATTTGAAATAAACCCATTTATCAAAATAGTTAGACCAAAATCTCCATGGGATAAACAGGAAAAGCATCTGCAACCGGTAGGATGCAACATCACACATGGTATGTGGGGTTTTGGGTTTTTTTAATCTCCTTCCAGAAAAATATATAAAAGATCTTCTCCAGTAAATGGGTTTCTCTGAGTCCTTTGAAGATGAATAGTACAGCCCAAATCAGCTGCAATGCTTTTCTGCATTGAGGTATTCCTGCAGTTCTTTTCAACTGAAATATTCAATACAAAGAGACATGCCAGTAAAATTCTGCAGAGGGCAGAAGGAATTGATTTTAGAGTCCTATTAAGCATCTAAAGGACAAGGACTGTTGGGACTAGCAAAAGTAATGTTAGTTCTCTTAGTTGGCTTCCCAGAAAATTGTTAGGTATCTTTGCTTCCCGATCGTTCTTAGATTGTTACTTCAGGATCTCCGCTATGGAAATCCAATCATTAAACCCCAAATATGTACCGCAGATGTGCAAATGGCAAAATCTGCCAAATTCTCATTAATTCTACAGAATTAAAAAAAAAGATTTTGTACCATTTCGCCATTCATCTGCAATTATTTTCCCCCTTAAAAAGTGCTTCAACAACAATTCATCCAAGCTTTCCTGGCATTTATCTTAAGTATCTGATTTTAATTACATTAATTTACTCCAAAGGAAAGTTGTTTGGCTGTTAGATTATGGGTTAAAATAACTTTGGTCTGCATTTTCTGGGATAGTCTCTCTCTCTCTCTCTTTCTCTTTCTCTCTTTCTTTCTTTGCGTGTGTGAGAGAGAGGGAGAGAAAGAAAGAAAGAAAGAAAGAAAGAAAGAAAGAAAGAAAGAAAGAAAGAAAGAAAGAAAGAAAGAAAGAGTTTTGTATACCCACATACTATGAATGACTTCCAGATATATTTAGCTTCATATCTATGCTAAGGAAACCTATTTTACTTAACCACCCAAAATTGGACAGACTATTGAGCTAATTGGACCTTTCCTTTTCGGACAACAGTGGAGATGATCAAGACTCTGAACTGTGTTAGACAGTGTCAAAACCTAGAGGCTTATCCTAATGTTACATGACCAATCGGGCTATCAGATTTTGGTGCAAAACTCTGGAAAGCTACTAAATGAAGCGAAGAGAATTTTCTATAGAGACATATCCGTTGAACTTTACTTTGCTGTGCTTTGCTGACACAGGGGTTTTTTTTTAACCTCCACTAACAAATATTAGAATTTGATGAAAGCTCAGATGTGGATTAGCATTTTTGTGCAATAAAGTATTTTTTAATTAAGGTATGTACTTTTATTTAGCCATAATATTTAGCTATAATAGAAAGAGGGCTGTGAAAATATCTACAGACCCATCACATCCTGGACATAAACTGTTTCAACTTCTTCCCTCAAGACCATGCTACAGGGCATTGCACACCAAAACAACTAGACACAAAGACAGGTCCACCCCCCCCCTCATGCCATCTCTTTGCTAAACAACTAATTCCCACAACACTGACAAACTACCTAGTAGGGCTATATTACTATCATTCTTCCCATCTTTTCTATTACCTATTTCCTTCTTATACACTATACCTTTGTTGCTTGTATCTTACGATTTATATTAATTGTTTTATTTAGCACCCAAGAATGATTGATGTTGGTTGTTTATTTAGTATCCCATGACTATCTCTAAGTGTTGTAACTTATGATTTCTGATGAATGTATCTATATATATATATTTATTGGCCAAGTGTGATTGGACACACAAGGAATTTGTCTTGGTGCATATGCTGTCAGTGTACATAAAAGAAAAAATACGTTCATCAAGAATTTTAAGGTACAACACTTAATGATAGTCACAGAGTACAAATAAGCAATCAGGAAACAATCAATATCAATATGGTGATTATTACCATGATTTATTACTTGCTGCTTGTATGTACACTGACAGCTTATGCACTGGAGACACATTCCTTGTGTGTCATATCACACTTGACCAATAAAGAATTCTATTCTATTCTATTCTATTCTATTCTATTCTATTCTGTTCTGTTCTGTTCTGTTCTGTTCTGTTCTGTTCTGTTCTGTTCTGTTCTACTCTACTCTACTCTACTCTACTCTACTCTACTCTACTCTACTCTACTCTACTCTACTCTATTCTATTCTATTCCAGACTTAATAGACTGTAGGGTAAGCATGGCTTTTCCATGCACAGGGAAACCCAAAGATTCATGTGAGTCACTTTTTTTTTTTTTTGCATTTATATCCCGCCCTTCTCCGAAGACTCAGGGCAGCTTACACTATGTCAAGCAATAGTCTTCATCCATTTGTATATTATATACAAAGTCAACTTATTGCCCCCAACAATCTGGGTCCTCATTTTACCTACCTTATAAAGGATGGAAGGCTGAGTCAACCTTGGGCCTGGTGGGGCTTGAACCTGCAGTAATTGCAAGCAGCTGCTGTTAATAACAGACTGTCTTACCAGTCTGAGCCACAGAGGCCCATTACTTGATTGTGATGGTCTGGAACCAAGGCTGCAGGCATACTTCTGAGGTATGCCTGTATCCTTTTTGCCATGTACTGGATGTTCAGAATTTTTGCATTCAAAATCTTCCCTGTTTCAGCTCCAGCCAAACAGCCCATATAGGGGAAAAAGAAATCCTTTTTGTTATTCATAGGTTTATTTATTTATTTATTTATTTATTTTGTCACAACATCATACAAAAAGATTATATAGTATATACACATATAAACATATATAGGAAGAAGAAAAGAAAAACAATAGGACAGGAACGGTAGGCACGTTTGTGCGCTTATGCACGCCCCTTATGGTCCTCTTAGGAATGGGGTGAGGTCAATAGTAGAAAGTTTTTGGTTAAAGCTGTTAGGATTATGGGAAGAGACCACAGAGTCAGGTAAAGTATTCCAAGCATTGATGATTCTGTTGCAGAAGTCGTATTTTCTGCAATCTAGATTAAAGCGGTTTACATTAAGTTTAAATCTATTGGTTGCCCTTGTATTATTGCAATTAAAGCTGAAGTAGTCTTTGACAGGAAGGACATTACAATAGATGATTCTGTGAGTTAAACTTAGGTCTTGTCAAGGCGACGGAGTTCCAAGTTTTCTAAGCCTAGGATTTCAAGTCTGGTGGGATAAGGTATTTTGTTGTTTTCAGAGGAATGGAGAACTCTTCTTGTAAAATATTTCTGGACACGCTCAATTGTATTGATGTCAGAGATGTGGTGAGGGTTCCAAACAGGTGAGCTGTATTCTAGAATTGGTCTAGCAAATGTTTTATATGCTCTGGTTAGTAGTGTGGTGGTTTGGAAAAGAAGCTGCAAAATTAGGTTTACAACTCTTAGAGCTTTTTTTGCTATGTAGTTGCAGTGGGCTTTGGCACTTAGATCATTTGACATGAAAACTCCAAGGTCTTTAACGGGATGGGGGTCGTCTGTAAGGTAATGTCCATCTAGTATGTACTTAGTTTTAGAGTTCTTTTTTCCTATATGTAAGACTGAGCATTTGCTGGTTGAAATTTGAGCTGCCAATTTTAGACCAAGCGTTAGATGGTCAAGGTCGCTTTTGAATGATAGAAGTGTTGTCTGTGGTGTTAAATAGTTTGACATCGTCAGCAAAGAGAACACAATTACTTGAGATATGGTCACAAAGATCATTAATGTATAGAATAAAGAGTGTTGGTCCAAGGACGCTGCCTTGAGGAACGCCACTCTTGACAGGAACAGGATTTGATAAAGCATTGCCAATTTTGACCACTTGTTGTCTGTTAGACAGAAAAGCAGATATCCATTTGTGGAGGGGTCCTGAGATGCCATAGGATGTTAGTTTAAGGAGAAGTTTATCGTACTACTGAGTCAAAAGCTTTGCAGAAGTCTATGTAGATTGCATCTATTGATTTGCCTTGATCTAGATTTGAAGTCCATATGTTTTTGCAGTGGAGAAGTTGTAAGTTACATGATAACTTTTTCCTGAAACCAAATTGTTTGTTGGAGAGTAGGTTGTTAGTTTCTAAGTGTGAGGTAATGGATTGATTGATGATAGATTCCATGACTTTGCAGGTGACGCAGCAAAGGGAGATCGGTCTGTAGTTTTCGACTAAGCTGGGGTCTCCTTTTTTGAAGATGGGGATGACTGTGGCTAGTGACCAAAGTTTGGGAAGAGAACTGGTAGTGAAAGCTTTATCAAAGATAATACTTAGGGGTTCAGCTATATTAATGGAAAGTTTTTTTAAGAAATATGCACATAGACCATCAGGTCCAATAGAAAGCGATGGTTTTAAGTTGTGAAGAGCTTTACCAACGTTGTCTTCTGTGAAATCTATATGAGTTAGATCATCATAGTCATTGCTGGTTCGTTTGTGGAATGTTGGATATGTGTTATCGGAGTTAACAAAACTGAGCCAAAGAAAATGTTGAAGAGGTTTGCTTTGACTGTTTCGTCATTGCATTCTTTGTTGTTAGAATCTTTTAGTGGTGGGATGGATCTTGAATCTTTAAGTTTACTGTTGACAAAATTATAAAAGGCACGATTGGAATTTGTGCGTAAAGGTTTTCTTCTTGCTTGGTGTGGTAATTTGTGCATTCAGTTTTAATTTGGTTGCATATGTTTCTGTAACGGTTTCTGAAGTTTGTAACATAGCCTTTTTGTTTCTTTTCAGAGGATTTTTTTGATTGAAGCTTTTTATTGATATGGGTAGTTTGTTTTCTTGGACATGGTAGTCATTCGTGGTACATATAATTTAATGACTCTATTGATTTCAAGTAGGAAGATTCTATAGAGGTCATCAGCGGTTATGCAGGTTGCAAACAGATTTTGCCAGTTCAGAAGTGAAAGATCGTTGTTTATAAGGTCGTAATTGGCTTTCTTGAAGTTGTAGTTGGGAGTTCTGGTGTTATGACGAATTAAGTATGGACGATATTGAGACGAAAATCAATCATGCAGTGGTCACTGTTTGAAAAAGGTTCTTTAATTTGTATACCGTAAATTGAGTTTGGATTGTTGCAGAAGATGAGGTCAAGGCAGTTGTTGAGTCTTGTATTGTTAGTTACAAGTTGTTCAAGACCTAGGTTTGTAACAGCGTTGTATAGTGTAGTATGGATTGGGTCAGTTGAACATTCATTGGTTGTCCAGTTAATGAGAGGTAGATTTAAGTCACCAAGGAAGATAAGAGGGTATGGGCAAGAGGTAGTCCATGTTAGCATTGAGGTTAGCATATTTGCATGGGTAATGTCATAGTCGGGGCTCTGTAGCATAGTAAGAATCAAGAGTAGTGTCAAGGGATAGGTCGCATACTATGGTTTCAGGAAGAGAGAGTTTATGTGCTACTTGGATATTTTTAGATTCAGTGTCTTTTGTAAAAGATAGCCACTCCACCACCTCTTGGTTTTCCCGATCTGATCGATAGACTTGATATTCTTTGTTTGAGATAATGGAGTCAGGAAGGGATGAATTCAGCCATGTTTCAAAACAAAATGATATCAAATGTGCCACTGTTTAATAAGAGGATAAATTCAGGTAATTTGTTGACTATGCTTCTTGCATTTATCAATTTGCATTTGAGATCTGATATGATTGGTGTTGAAGAGGTAAGGCGTGCATACCTAGTTTTGGGTGTTAGTAGGTTGGGGGTTGTGGACAATAGATGGTTGTATAGATGGTTGGATGGTAGTTTGGGTGTTTGGATGGATGGTTGTTTGGATGGCTGGTTGGGTGGATTGTTGGGTGGCTGTTTGGATGGCTGGTTGGATGGCTGTTTGGATGGCTGCTTGGATGGCTGCTTGGATGGCTGTTTGGATGGTTGGTTGGATGGTTGGTTGGATGGCTGGTTGGATTGTTGATTGGATGGCTGTTGGTTGGATAGTTGGTAAGATGGTTGGTTGAATGGGAGGTAGGGGGATGGGTACTTGGTTGAATACTGGGATGGCTGGTTGATTGTTATGGGTGATGGGGGGTTTGGAGGTGATTTTTTGATTGCAGGTTTTATTTTTTATGCAATCAGCATGGTAGTCGATGTATAGGTTGGATTCACCATTGTCTTGTCTTCTTTAAGTTCTGTGCGAAGTTCACGAGGCGTATCCTTTGTAGAAAGGATAGGTCAGGACGTGATCTAAGTTTACTGTAGGTAGGGTTGGATTTAGCAATTGAGTTTATAGTCTTTATGAATTTGCGTTTGCTGTCCTCATTAGTGCATATAACTCTACAAAATCTTGGTGCTGTTGTCCCATCGCTGTTTTTATATTCTGGTCCATCTCTGGAGACAGCAATTATTTCATTTGGGGAGATGGTTGATGAATTATAATTTCCAATGATGTTGTGAATCTTATTGATATCTGGTTCATTTGTGTTTTCAAGTCCAAATAATATTGCATTATTTATTTTTTGTCCTCTCTCCATTGCATCTCTGATTAGTTGATTAGTAGTTGTTTGTTGATTGGGTTGTGTTGTATTAATTTGATGTCTAGGTTGAGTTGTAAGTTGTATATTTTGTGGTGATAGATGAGTTTGGAAGAGATTTAGATCATTAGAGTTTTCATTTTTTAGTGTTGAAATTTGTTTTATCAAATCTGTGAAACTTTGTTCAATAACTGATAGAATTTTTTTTTCTAAGTTTTGTTCAATATTTTGAATTCTTTTTTCTAGGTTTTGTTCAATATTTTGAATTCTTTTTTCTAGGTTTTGTTCAATAGCTTGTAATCTTTTATCTATGTTTTGTTCAATAGTTGTTAATCTTGATTCTAAGATTTTATCAGCGTTTGATTTTCTGGCTGGCATAATGATGATCTTTCTTATTCCTTTGTTTTATTTTATTTTTATTTTATTTTATTTTATTTATTTATTATTATTTTATTTTAGTAATGATTAAGTGTCTGTCACTTAATCAATTATCTTGATTTTATATCTGTCTCTTTAACTTTTAATGGTAGTCAATTCGGCAGTTGCAATGGTAATGGGAGTCACTATGGTAACAGTGAGATTTGGCGGAAATTTAAAATGGTGAGATAGGGTGGTTGAAGAAGCTTTACAGGTGGCTGTAATGGCGGAGATTCAAAAGTCAGTAGAGGCCGGAGACTGGAGTCTCCTAGGAACTCACCAGTAGTCCTACAGCAGTCCTGCCGATTGGGGGATAGGTTGATTAGGGTTGTTGTAAATGTTGCTGGGCTTTTATCTCCTTGGTGGGAAATTTAAAGTTTGTAGCAATGTGGGAGGCGATGATGGAGGCGGTGATGGCAGCGGTGCGACTCACGGTATCGGCAGCGGCAGCGGCAGTCCCGGGTCTGGTGGGGTGGGTTTAGTGGGTTCGGGGGGCTCCCGCCGCCTTTTATGCGGGAGGGGTGGGCTCGGGTCTGGCGGCGGGTCTGGCGGCACAAGCGTAGCGGCAATCCCGGGCTGGCGGCAGCTCTGGCGGCGGCCCGTGGCACTCACGGGCTGGCGGCGGCTCGCGGTGGCTCCGGCGGCACCAGTGGCAGCTGGCAGCAGCAGTCTTGGGGCTGGCAGCTCCGGTGGCGGCACAAGCGGCAGCGGCAGTCTCAGGGCTGGCGGCGGGTCAGGGCTGGCGGGGGGAGGGGGGGGGGGGGGGGGGGGGGGGGTGGGGGAGTCCAGGCTCCGGCGGTCTCCGACTCTTCGCCCACCGCCTGAGTCCTCAGCAGCCTGGAAGAACCTCGGCAGCCTCAATCCACGGCAGCCTGGAAAAACCTTCGGCTCTGGAGTATCGCCAGCAAGGAATCTTCGGGGAAACTGCTCTCCTAAGAGCTCAAAAGAGCCCTTTTACAGAGAGCATTTCTCCGGTGCAACCTTCCTGGTCGCCATCTTCCGGAGGTTGTACAATTGCTTTTCAGAATTAGCTGCCTGTTTATCTTACGAGGCAGTTAAACCTGACATCTTCCTTGATGCTGAATTCTGTGTGAAATTCCACATCCTGCAATAGCTCTGGCTACAGAATAGTTTTCATCAGCTGCAGTCAGGGCTTAGACAGTGGTTTCCCAATGAGGAGAATGTTCTTTGTTTTCTGCTTCTTTCCCCTCTCCAGATTCTTAATTTGTTTTGCCAACATGTCTGCTTTTTTTTTTTTTTTTTGGCACACCTGCCTTTTTCCTTCGAGTGTGTTAGTCCTTCTCTCTCTCTCTTTTTTTTAAATTTACATTTATATCCCGCCCTTCTCCGAAGACTCAGGGCGGCTTACAGTATGTAAGGCAATAGTCTCATTCTATTTGTATATTTACAAAGTCAACTTATTGCCCCCCCAACAATCTGGGTCCTCATTTTACCTACCTTATAAAGGATGGAAGGCTGAGTCAGCCTTGGGCCTGGTGGGATTCGAGCCTGCAGTAATTGCAGGCTGCTGTGTTTTAATAACAGGCTATCTTAAAGCCTGAGCCCTCTGAGAATCTCTGAGAATCAGTTGCGAGGATCTTGCAACCCAATGCCTGATTACAAAGTTAGTGGAGCTTGAGTGCAATTACTGCAGCTCCATGGCCCTTGTATGTTAAAGCCGGTGTTAATTGTTTCCCTTTTTGGGGGGGGGGAAACACCCCCCCCCCAAAGACATGATTTCTTGTAGTTAAAACAGCAGAAAATAAAGACAATTCGCTTCTGATTAATGATGGAAATATGGAATTACGGCCATCGCAAGGAAGCATGCTAAAGAGGGTTGCATGATGCCAGCAAAACTTGCCATTGTATCATGCTGAAGAAGTTAGATCAGAAGTATGGCTCAGCATAAACACCTCATTCAATTGTTTTTGCTACTGGCAAGGAGGGATACAAACATATTTCCCTGCTAGAGGATAAGATAGTAATAGCAATAGCACTTACTAAGTGTTGTATCACTAAGTGTTAAATTTGTATCCTATGACTATCATTAAGTGTTGTAAGTGTTGTACCCTGATGAAGGTATCTTTTCTTTTATGTACATTGAGAGCATATGCACCAAGACAAATTCCTTGTGTGTCCAATCACACTTGGCCAATAAAAAATTCTATTCTATTTAATTATTTGTCAAGTATATATTAGATAATATATATAAGTATAAGCATGAATTGAATACATAAAATGAATACAATTAAAGGGAACATTAGGACAGGGATAGTAGGCACGCTGGTGCTCTTAGGCATGCCCCTTACAGACCTCTTAGGAATGGGGTGAGGTCAACAGTAGCCAATCTAGGGTTAAAATTTTGGGGGTTTTGGGATGAAACCACAGAATCAGGTAATGCATTCCAGGCATTGACCACTCTGTTGCTGAAGTCATATTTTGTGCAATTGAGTTTGGAATGGTTTACCTTAAGTTTGTATCTATTGTTTGGTCGTGTATTGTTGTGGTTGAAGCTGAAGTAGTCATTGACAGGTAGGACATTGTAGCAGATTATTTTATTAGCTATGCTTAGGTCAAACCGAAGGTGGCGTCGTTTAAATTTTCTAAACCCAGAATTTCTAGTCTGGTGGCATAAGGTATTTTGTTGCAAACAAAGGAGTGGAGGACTCTTCTTGTGAAATATTTCTGGACATGTCCAATTGTATTAATGTCTGATATGCAGTGTGGGTTCCAGACAGACGAGCTGTATTTGAGAATTGGTCTAGCAAATGTTTTTCATGCTCTGGTTAGTAATGTAATATTACCGCAGAAGAAGCTACACAAGGTTAGCTTTATAACCCTTAATGCCTTTTTGGTGATGTTGTTGCAGTGGGCTTTGGCAGTTAAATCATTTGATATGAGTACTTTCTAACTGTTTTTTTTGAGTCATTTCTAACTCAAACAATGAATCTTGCAAATGCAGAAGTTTACTCATTCTTTCAAAGAGGAGTTGGTAGAAACACTTAATAGGTCATCTTGGCGACTTGATATAAACTATTGACTAATGGTCAGTAAAATGTCCCTAAAATGGGATGCATAACTGCAAAACTTTACTACTTGATAATGGGGATCCTTTAAAATGGTAATTAGGGCCAGAATAGGGCTATGATTAGAGCCAAAAAACCTTCTGTTTATTTATTCATTGTTCTTCCTCTCCATATCTGTTTGTTCTAAGGCGGTGAGGTCAAGCTGTTTGTTTGGCTAAATTCATATTTTGTACTTTAACCCCTGAAAAGTGTCATCATATTCAAGATGAGGCTTTAAGAATTATTTCTTAAAACCAGCCCATCACTTTTGCAAACATTTCTTTAATTTAGCAGGCATGGAGGTTCTACATATTAGAAACTGCCTTTCCTGTCAATTACATCACAAAATATTAAACTACATAGACTGGAAAAAGGGATGTGTAGCTCAAACTTTCTTGCACCGATTTCTACAAAATTTGTTACACTTTATCTTACATCCTGCACATTTCATTTCGTGCTGTTGAAAAATTGAACATGTTATAGCCATTTACATTTTGGCTACCCCGTAATATGGGAGAATGTGTCCCTGCATTTGCAAATAATACTCTGGTCTGACCATGGGTTAGTTTCAGATGCTTTCAGAGTCAATCATTTCAGACTTTTAGAACTAACTATTGGAGCGTAGAATTCTATCGGATGAATTTTATATTTCTCCAAAGAACTGCTTCTAAGAGACAGTTGATGTGAGTATCACATATTTCCACTTATCAGCAAATATTAGAAGAATGTTTAGCAAGTAAATACCTACTAAGGAAGAAGTATTATCTAATTGCCATAAAACTTATTTCATTGAACTCCAATATTCTGATTAGCAGAAAAAGTCCAGGGGTATTTTTCCCCCCCTTTTCTTAATATTTATTTATTTAATTATATAAAATACAAAGGAAAAAAAAATAGAAATAACAAATTAAGGGGAGGAAAAGAAGAAGGGAAAGGTAGTGAGCTCCCGTTCCTTGTCCCAGCTTCTGCCAACCTAGCAGTTCGAAAGCACGTAAATAAATGCAAGTAGAAAAATAGGGACCACCTTTGTTGGGAAGGTAAAAGCGTTCCGTGCACCTTTGGTGTTTAGTCATGCTGGCCACATGACCATGGAGACTTCTTCGGACAGCACTGGCTCTTCGGCTTTGAAATGGAGATGAGCACCACCCCCTAGAGTCGGGAACGACTAGCACATATGTGCGAGGGGAACCTTTACCTTATATGACTAGCCATTTCTATCATTATAACAAATTATAACAAATCTGACTGGCAAACTATAACAGATCTATCTGATTGACAAAACCAAAGTCAAAGTTTCATATATATTTTTTTAAAAAATCATCATAAGCACAAAATCCAGAAGTGATAACATCCAGGGTTGTTTTTGTCCTTGATTTGAATTAAATTAGGGCATCTCTCTCTAGCCAAAGCTTTCTTACTGACCTCTAAGATGTTTTTGGGGAAAAAAGAAAAGCTAGCTAGCTCTGTCAGTTCAGGTTCTCTATTCTCTTGCACGCGCTTTAAATCAGAAGCCAGCCTGGGTTCTCAAAACACAAGAAACCAGACACTTGTCTGTCATTTTCGGTTGAGCTTCGAAAAGTGGCATCATGCATTTTTAAAAAAGCATTTTTGCCTGACCGGGTCCTTGATTGTCATTGTTAAGATTCCCAGATGGTCTGGCTTAGTTCAAGGCTTTGCCACACCAACCTAGTCAATGCTCTCTAGTGGTGGCAGCTGCTGAGTTTCAGCTTGTTGCAGAGCCTCCTGCCCTAGTGAGCAACTTTTTGAGTCTGCACTGTGGCTCTTATGTGTAACTTTGGTAATGCCAAGCAAGCAGTTTGATCTGTGTTTGCCTGTCATCTCTCAACAACTCAAGAAATTAGAGCACATCTGCCCTTTTTCCCCCCTTCCATCTGTCAATTCAGGACCTATCGTTGCTCACATCTTCCCTTCTATTGCATAGACAACCTTGCTTCCCTCCTTATGGCAAGTACACATGTCACATCAACCAGTAGGGGTGCATTATACATTTACTTCTTTTTTTAAAAACAACAACAACAACAATATAGAGTATAAAAGGGGAACATAATCAGTGTTCTTGCTGTTCTTACTATTTTTTTTTAAAAAAAAGGAAAATCTACTTTGTAACTAAAACTAAACTAACAGATTTCTCCAAAGATCACCACTGACTGGAAGTATATAGAAAAATCTAGTTTCAAATTATTTGAGTCCTTTTGTAAAAATAAATAAATAAATAAAAACTCCTATGATTAAACTACAGTTGTTGCAATTGTCCTTATCACCTATATCAGGGATTGGTTAATAGCTGAAGAGCTGAGCTCAACCTTGTAGATTTCGCTAAAAAGCAGAGTAAAATAATATAAAGAAGTGGACACTAGATTAGTAGCAGTAGGAGATAGCCCAGGTTGTTGTTGTTGTTGTTGTTGTTGTTGTTGTTGTTGTTGTTGTTGTTCTTCTTCTTCTTCTTCTTCTTCTTCTTCTTCTTCTTCTTCTTCTTCTTCTTCTTCTTCTTCTTCTTCTTCTTCTTCTCCTTCTCCTTCTCCTTCTCCTTCTCCTTCTCCTTCTCCTTCTTCTTTTTTATCCTCCTCTTCTCCTTCTCCTTCTCCTTCTCCTTCTCCTTCTCCTTCTCCTTCTCCTTCTCCTTCTTTTCCTCCTCCTCCTCCTCCTCCCTCCTCCCTTTCCTTTTTTTCTTCCTATGTCTAATAAGCCAGATATAAGATCTTCCAATCCATGAAGCTTGACTGGGTAAAAAATCTGAACTATCACATAATGACTTAAAGACTGCTAACTACTTTTTATGGTTTCTGATTCCAAAAATACAAAAATACAAGAAATATGCAGTTTCTAGTTTCTTGGAGAATGACCTAGAACAGGGGTCTGCAAACTTGGCTCTTTTAAGACTTGTGGATTTCAACTCCCAGAGTTCCTCAGCCAGCTTTCCTGGCTGAGGAACTCTGGGAGTTGAAGTCCACAAGTCTTAAAAGAGCCAAGTTTGCAGACCCCTGACCTAGAAGTATGTTTCTTGGAGAATCACCTAGAACTATGCTCAATCCAACTCAGAATTGTATTCTGTCTAAAACTTCATACAAATGTCAAAACTGGAATTATTGGGAACCAACTAAATGTTTTCTATGAAACTGCTGGTGTCGGACATAAAAAATCAGGACTATCTGTTAGATTGCAAAAAAGAGGATATATTCAAGCCTATACAGAAGAATCTGGTCAACTGAAGTTCAACATTAAATTGACACCAGATAAGGGTCAATGGAAATCAGGAGAGATTGGACTCAGACCATTTGTGGGAACACAATGACTCTAAGCTGATTACATGTTTCACTACACCCACTGCTCCACCTGCTCTTCTACAACTAGCAACTAAAAGGCTCTTAGAATGTAAGGTTCTTAAGAATTTCTTTTAAGATCTCAGGAATCTTTCCCAGAATATTCTAGAATTGGACTAGATGGTTTTAAAATCTCATTATCGGGCAGCTTCAAATATTTTGTATTTTGCAAATGACATACACAATATTTGAAGTTCCCTTTTAATGTAATGATACATTAAAACTCTGTAACATTCTTATCCTGATTGATATTAATAGACCAAATGTTTTTTATTAGGTGCTTTGCTCTCCTGGATTTGTAAATTAATTCTTAAATTATCTTTCATTGTTTGATACTGTTAAATTGCTTTAATTTTCTTCATAATTTTCATGCTTCTCTTTCATTTTGATTATTGAGACTAACCTTTGAGGTCTCATTCAACATAAAATGAAGCATAAGAGGGGAAAAATAAATAAAATTAGTATAATAGATTCTCATCCTTAATGTACATAACGATTGCCTGTAACTAGAAAGTGAGGGGGAGTTTAATAATAAATTAATGGCTTTAACTGTGCCAGTTAAGCAAATTTCTTGCAATATTTAATGA